>NC_053028.1:435969741-436045368 GCF_003073215.2 Triticum urartu | reverse complement strand
GAATTCTCTTAGCCGTGTGCGGTGCCCCCCTCCACAGTTTGCGCCTCCGGTCATAGCGTCGTAGTGCTTAGGCGAAGCCCTGCGCAGATCACATTGATGTCGCTTGAACCTACGTCGGTATTTCCCCAAAGAGGAAGGGATGATGCAGTACATCGGCGGTAGGTATTTCCCTCAGTGATGAGACCAAGGTTATTGAACCAGTAGGAGAACCAAGCAACACAACGTAAACAACCCCTGCACACAAATAACAACCACTCGCAACCCGACATGATAAAGGGGTTGTCAATCCCTTTTGGGTAACGGCGCCAGAAATTGGAAAACTGACGGGATAAAGTTGTAATAGATTGAATAAATAGATCACAAATAAAATAAAGTGTAGCACAGTATTTTTGAATTTTTTGTTTAATAGATCTAAAAATAAATGCAAAGGAAAAGTAGATCGCAAAGGCAAATATATGAGAAAGATACCCGGGGGCCGTAGGTTTCACTAGTGGCTTCTCTCGAGAAAAAATAGCGAACGGTGGGTGAACAAATTACTGTTGGGCAATTGATAGAACTTCAAATAATCATGACGATATCTAGACAATGATCATTATATAGGCATCACGTCCAAGATTAGTAGACCGACTCCTGCCTGCATCTACTACTATTACTCCACACATCGACCGCTATCCATCATGCATCTAGTGTATTAAGTTCATGGAGAAACGAAGTAATACAATAAGAATGATGACCTGATGTAGACAAGATCTATCTATGTAGAGATAGACCCCATCATTTTATCCTTAGTAGCAACGATACATACGTGTCGGTTCCCCTTCTGTCATTGGGATCAAGCACTATAAGATCGAACCCACTACAAAGCACCTCTTCCCATTGCAAGATAAATAGATCAAGTTGGCCAAAAAAACCCAAATACCGGAGAAGAAATACGAGGCTATAAGAGATCATGCATAAAAGAGATCAAAGAAACTCAAATACTTTCATGGATATAAAAAGATATAACTGATCATAAACTCAAAGTTCATCAGATCCCAACAAACACACCACAAAAAGAGTTACATCATATGGATCTCCAAGAGAACATTGTATTGAGAATTCAGCGAGAGAGAGAGGAAGCCATCTAGCTACTAACTACGGACCCGAAGGTCTACAAATAACTACTCACGCATCATCGGAGAGGCACCAATGGAAGTGGTGAACCCCATCCGAGATGGTGTCTAGATTGGATCTGGTGGTTCTAGACTGTGCGGCGGCTGGATCAATATTTCATCGACTCCCCTAGGGTTTTGGGAATATTGGGGTATTTATAGAGCAAAGAGGCAGTCCGCGCCAAGGTGGGCACAACCCACCAGGGCACGCCTGGGCCTCCTGGCGCGCCCTGGTGGGTTGTGCTCTCCTCGGAGCACCCCCAGGTGCAGCCAGGGCCCATTAGGTGTCTTATGGTCCATAAAAATCTCCGTAAAGTTTCGTGGCATTTGGACTCGGTTTGGTATTGATTTTCTGCGATGTAAAAAACATGCAAAAAACAACAATTAGCACTTGGCACTATGTCAATAGGTTAGTACCAAAAAAATGATATAAAATGACTATAAAATGATTATAAAACATTCAAGATTGATAATATAACAACATGGAACATTGAAAAATTATAGATATGTTGGAGACGTATCAGCATCCCCAAGCTTAACTCTTACTCGTCCTCGAGTAGGTAAGTGATAAAAACAGATTTTTGATGTGAAATGCTGCCTATCATGTCATATCATGTTCTTTTCTTTATAGCATCGATATTTGGACTTTTATGTTGTTCAAAGCAATAGTCTAGATTTGACATGATAACTTAAATACTAAAGCATATCAACAAGCAACCATGTCTTTCAAAATATCAATGCTAAAATAAGTTATCCCTAGCCCATCATGCTCAATCATTGATCCATTCATGAAACACACTCGTATATTAACTACACCCAATGCTCAAGTACAATCATATTGCCTCCTAGTGGGTGCTTTTATAAGAGAAGATGGAGACTCAAATTCAAAAATAAAAATTGCATAAAGTAAAAGAAATTCCCTTCGTAGAGGGAAGTAGGGATTTGCAGAGGTGCCAGATTTCAAAGCAAAAAATTTAGAGATAAAAACATTTTGGGAGGTGTGTCCTTCCCACCAATGAAAACGACTTACAGTTCCCAACACTTTCCATGCTAGATATATCATAGGCGGTTCCCAAACAGAAAATAAAGTTTATTCCTTTTTCAACCATACTTTCACTTTCCATGGCTAGCCGTATCCACGGCTGCCCTCCATACCAATACTTTCCAAGGAATTTATTATTTGAAAACATAAAGTAAGTTCATTTTTCATTTCGGGACTGGGCATCCCTAATACCTTTGCCTTACTCTCGTGCAATGGCAAGTGAATAAACACTCATAGTGAGAATAACACATTTAGCATGGAAAATAGTAGCCACCCCTCACCGCTCCACGAGCAGAATGAACACACAAAAAGAGAAGTTTATTTTGAAAATTAGAGATGGCACATGTAAATTTGCTTAGAACGACATAAGAATACCGCATATAGGTAGATATAGTGGACTCATGTGGCAAAACTGGTTTAAAGGTTTTTGGATGCACAAGTAGAGATCATACTTAGTGCAAAATGAAGGCTAGCAAAATATTGAGAAGCGACCAACCAAGAAACGAATAATCTCATAAGCAAGCGTTAAGCATAATTAACACCGAATAATGCACCACAAGTAGGATATAATTTCATTGCATAATTATTGACTTTCGTGATTGCATAGGGAATCACAAACCTTAACACCAATATTCTTACTAAAGCATAATTACTCATCAACATAACTCACATATCACATCATCATATCTCAAAACTATTACTAAGAATCAAGTTTATTTCATCCAATGATCTTCATGAAAGTTTTTATTATATCCTTCTTGGATATCTATCACTTTGGAACTAATTTTCATGTGTTTCTTTTGACAAGCTCAAACAAATATAAGTGAAGATCATGAGCATAAATTTTTTCTCTCTCAAATTAATTTAAGTGAAGCAAGAGAGAATTTCTTGAAAATTTTATTAACTCTCAAATAAATCTAAGTGAAGCAAGAGAGCATTTATTCAAAAAATACTAAAGCACACCATGCTCAAAAAGATATAAGTGAAGCACTGGAAGAAGTCCATAGCTCATAAAAGATTTAAGTGAAGCATAGAGAGCAACTCTAACAAGTCATGACATAATTTTGGCTCTCTCAAATAGGTGTGTCCAGCAAGGAATCAAGACTCAAAACACAAAACAAAATAAGCAAAGACTCATATCTTACAAGACGCTCCAAGCAAAACACATAGTATGTGACGAATAAAAATATAGTTTCGAGTAAAATACCGATGGTCGTTAGAAGAAAGAGGGGATGCCACTCGGGGGCATCCCCAAGCTTAGTTGCTTGCTCTCTTTTGGATAATAGCGGGGGATGCCGGGGCATCCCCAAGCTTAGGCTTTTCTTACTCCTTATTCCTTCATCCATCGTAAGATAACCCAAAACTTGAAGACTTCAATCACACAAAACTCAACAAAACCTTCGTGAGATCCGTTAGTATAAGAAAATAAATCACTACTATAAGTACTATATAAAACCAATTCATATTTTGTTCTTGCATTATATCTACTGTATTCCAACTTTTCTATGGCAAAAACTCATCAAATAAAACCATAGAGCCATCAAAATAAGCACACAACGCAAAGAAAACAGAATATGTCAAAACAGAACAGTTTGTAGAAATCTGGGTGTTTCAAATACTTATGTAACTCCAAAAATTCTGAAAAATTAGGACGACCTGAGAAATTTGTATATTGATCTACCTCAAGAGGAATGGGTATTTTATTGCTCTCTGGTTAAAAATGAGAATTATTTTCGCGAGCACAAAAGGTTCTATTTTTCAGCAAGATCAAACAACTATCACCCAAGAAGATCCTTCACTTGGCACAAACACTAATTAAAACACAAAAAACACAATAATAATGGTAGCATAATTGTGCTAACACTCAAAAATAGGAAGCAAAAAGCAAAAATAAATTCTATTCATTAGGTTGCCTCCCAACAAGCGCTATAGTTTTACGCCCTTAGCTAGGCATAAAGCAAGGATCTAAGTTTTTTCATCCTTCTTCTTAACTTTCTTAGAGCTATTTTCATCATGGGGTTTTGAAACACAACATAAAAATATTATCCATAGAAACCTTAGCGCTCCTAAGTTGGTGTTCATCATAACCTTTTTGATTCCCCGCAACAATCAAGAGTAATGTTGATTAACATTATTGAAAACATGTTGGATTATATCTAAAACGGGGACTTCCTTTTTAAGATTCTCATCAAATATTTTATTATCCCCAAGCAAATGTCTTAAAGCATAGTCACCATTGTAAAGAATTTCATCTATCACGGGTTTTCACGATTCATACCATAAAAATCAAAGATTTCCCTAGTTTCCCGTATTATGTAATCAAATTCATTCATAAGGACAAGGGTGGCCAACTTTTTAGCCCTAGGATCCTTTATAACGGGAAGCTCAAAAAAAAATCTTTGCAAAGTAGGATGGGTATGAATAAATTTACTTTCAAGTTTCAGAACTAGTGCTGAAATAGCATCCACATAAGATCTAGTAGTTTTAAGTATAGGAGCATCATCAAGACTGAGATTCCCAACACAATTGAAAAATTCTTGGATACGTTCTTTTCCCATAACGTTCCCTTGCCCCAAGATAAAAGTTTTAGCATCCAGACTGCCCGTACGTCCGATCTTATGAGTTAGGCCATCATTTGTTGGTGCCATACCTAAATCACTCATGATTGCAAGCAAAGGATAGATCTGACGAGAAAACGGCGAACGGAAAAAGAGGGGCGAATAAAACGGCAATTTTTTGTGAAGTGGGGGAGAGGAAAATGAGAGGCAAATGGAAAATAATGTAAATTGCAAGGAGATGGGATTCGTGATTAGGAACCTAGTATATGTTGAAGATCCTCCCCGGCAACGGCGCCAGAAATTCCTTTTGATGTCACTTGAAGCTACGTCGGAATTTCCCAAAAGAGGAAGGATGACGCAACACATCGATGGTAGGTATTTCCCTCGGTGATGAGACCAAGGTTATCGAACCAGTAGGAGAACCAAGCAACACAACGTAAACAGCCCCTGCACACAAATAACAACCACTCGCAACCCGACGTGTTAAAGGGGTTGTCAATCCCTTTCAGGTAACGGCGCCAGAAATTGGCAAACAGACGGGATAAAGTTGTAATAGATTGAATAAATAGATCACAAATAAAATAAAGTGCAGCAAAGTATTTTCGTATTTTTGGTTTAATAGATCTGAAAATAAATGCAAAGGAAAAGTAGATCGCGAAGGCAAATATATGAGAAAGAGACCCAGGGGCCATAGGTTTCACTAGTGGCCTCTCTCTCGAAAAATAGCAAACAGTGGGTGAACAAATTACTGTTGGGCAATTGATAGAACTTCAAATAATCATGACGATATCCAGGCAATGATCATTATATAGGCATCACGTCCAAGATTAGTAGACCGACTCCTGCCTGCATCTACTACTATTACTCCACACATCGACCGCTATCCAGCATGCATCTAGTGTATTAAGTTCATGGAGAAACAGAGTAATGCAATAAGAACGATGGCGTGATGTAGACAAGATCTATCTATGTAGAGATAGACCCCATCATTTTTTCCTTAGTAGCAACGATACATACGTGTCGGTTCCCCTTCTGTCACTGGGATCAAGCATCGTAAGATCGAACCCACTACAAAGCACCTCTTCCCATTGCAAGATAAATAGATCAAGTTGGCCAAAAAAAACCAAATATCGGAGAAGAAATACGAGGCTATAAGAGATCATGCATAAAAGATATCAAAGAAACTCAAATACTTTCATGGATATAAAAAGATATAACTGATCATAAACTCAAAGTTCATCAGATCCCAACAAACACACCACAAAAAGAGTTACATCATATGGATCTCCAAGAGAACATTGTATTGAGAATTCAGCGAGAGAGAGGAAGCCATCTAGCTACTAACTACGGACTCGAAGGTCTACAAATAACTACTCACGCATCATCGGGGAGGCACCAATGGAGGTGGTGAACCCCATCCGAGATGGTGTCTAGATTGGATCTGGTGGTTCTAGACTCTGCGGCGGCTGGATCAATATTTCGTCGACTCCCCTAGGGTTTTGGGAATATTGGGGTATTTATAGAGCAAAGAGGCGGTCTGTGCCAAGGTGGGCACAACCCACCAGGGCGCGCCTGGGCCTCCTGGCATGCCCTGGTGGGTTGTGCTCTCCGTGGAGCACCCCCAGGTGCAGCCAGGGCCCATTAGGTGTCTTCTGGTCCATAAAAAATCTCCGTAAAGTTTTGTGGCATTTGGACTCCGTTTGGTATTGATTTTCCGCGATGTAAAAAACATGCAAAAAACAACAACTGACACTTGGCACTATGCCAATAGGTTAGTACCAAAAAATGATATAAAATGACTATAAATGACTATAAAATGTTTATAAAACATCCAAGATTGATAATATAACAGCATGGAACAATAAAAAATTATAGATACGTTGGAGACGTATCACATATCACCATCACCCTCACCAGCCGTCGTGCTGTCGGAACTCTCCCTCGACCCTCTACTGGATCAAGAGTTCGAAGGACGTCATCGAGCTATACGTGTGCTGAACATGGAGGTGCCGTACGTTCGGTACTTGGATCGGTTGGATCGTAAAGACGTTTGACTACATCAACCGCTTTAACCTAACGCTTCCGTTTTCGGTCTACGAGGGTACGTGGACACACTCTCCCCTATCGTTGTTATGCATCTCCTAGATAGATCTTGCGTGATCGTATGATTTTTTTTTGAAATTGCATGCTACGTTCCCAACATACCGAAGGTTCTTGGGTGTCTTCTGGTCCAAGAAAAATTCTCAAAAAGTTTTGTTTCGTTTGGACTTCGTTTGGTATTGATTTTCTGTAGAAGACAAAAACAAGGAAAAAAACAACAACTGGCACTTGGCACTAGGTTAATAGGTTAGTCCCCAAAATGATATAAAATAGCATAATAATGCATATAACACATCCAAGATGGATAATATAATAGCATGGAACAATAAAAAATTATAGATACGTTGGAGATGTATCACTTACCAACGCACTACCCACCTTTGGATGCCTAAGAGGAGACGTTGAGTGGATAATGGGACTTCGTCGATCATCAGAAAGCCATCGTCTTGGATTTGCCGGCGGCTGCGTACATAGCACCCACGAATTTCAACTCAAATAGCAGCAAGCACCAAAGAACCACAAACAAAACCCAAGCCAAGTGTCCACCTGTGATGCTCTCAATAGAGTAGCGCCGCCAAAGCGCCGCCATCGTCGTTCGTACAATAGACTAAGGCTTTCACCTAGAGACCACAACCCAATCAAGAATGGGAGGTGCTCATACACCTCAGTGACGTCTCTAAGGAGGGTAACAACACCCACGGGTGCCGTCGCTGCCAGCTCCAACCAAAGACGAGCATGATTTTTCATCTGAACCATCACGCACCTCCCACCTTGCTACTTGTAAACTACGCTGGAATTTCCGCCGAAGAGGAGGCGTGAAGCAATACCGTAGAGATAAGTATACCCCTTAGTGAGAATCAAAGTTATCGAACCAATAGGAGAACCACAAAAATTCCCGTCTTCAGTACCTACTCACACAAAAGCAAATACTTGCACCCAACATGGGCAAGAGGGTTGTTAATCCCCTTGAACTCGTTATTTGGAAGGATTAATTCTAATAGTGATAGATAGATAAAAATTAAAGTAAATAAAATTTATAAAATTGTAGCAAGGTGTTTCTGGTTTTAATAATATGATAAAAATAGACCTGGGGGCCATAGTTTTCATTAGAGGTTTCTCTCTCAAACACACATAGCATACAGTGGGTAAAAAATTACTGTTGGGCAATTGATAGTAAAGCGCATAGTTATGACGTATTCATGGCAATGATCATGCATATAGGCAACATGTCCGTGACAAGTAGACCGACTCCTGCCTGCATCTACTACTATTACTCCACCAATCGACCGCTATCCAGCATGCATCTACGGTATTAAGTTCATGACAAATAGAGTAACGCCTTAAGCAAGATGACATGATGCATACAAAGTAAACTCAAGCAATAATTAAACTCTGTCGTTTTACCCTTAATGGAAACAACACTATACGTGCCTCACTACCCCTGTTGTAACTGGGTGAGAACATCGCAAGATTGAACCCATTACAAAGCAGCTCTCCCGCTGAAGATAAATCAATCTAGTTGGCCAAACCAAACGTAGATCAGAGAGAAATACAAGTTATAACAATCATGCATAATAAAATTTAGAAAAGACTCAATTAATTTCAGTGAATAATCTGATCATCAATCCACAATTCATCGGATCCTAACAAACACACCACAAAAGGAGATTACATCGGATAGAACTCCAAGAAGATCGAGGACAACATTGTATTGAAGATCAAAAAGAGAGAAGAAGACATCTAGATACTAGCCATGGATCTGTATGTCTGTGGTGAACTGCTCATGCATCATCGAAAGGCAACAATGATGATCTAGAAGCCCTCTGTGATCGATTCCCCCTTCGGCAGAGTATCGGAAAAGGCCTCCAAGTGGGATCACGAAATAATAGAAGCTTGCGATGGCGGAAAAAGTGTTTCGGGTGTCTCTCTGTTGGTCTGGGAATGTTTGGGAATTTATAGAGGTGGAATTAGGTCAAACTGAGTTGCGTGGGGGCCACAAGCTCAATGGGTGCGCCCTACCCCCCAAGGTGCGCCCTGTGAGCTCGTGGATCTTTCCTAGATCTTTTGGCTTCCTCCTAAACCTTCTAGGGTCCCTTATGTTCCAAAAAAATTACCATAAAGTTCCATTGTGTTTGGACTTTGTTGGGTATTGATTTTCTGAAAAGCCAAAAACAAGCAAAAACAAGAACTGGCATGGGCACTAGGTTAATAGGTCAGTCTCAGAAAATGATATTAAATAGCATAAAAATGCATATAAAGCATCCAAGATTAATAATATAGCATCATGAAACAATTAAAAATTATAGGTGTGTTGGATACGTATCAGTATCCGCAAGCTTAATTCCTACTCGTCGTCGAGTAGGTAAATGATAAAAACAGATTTTTTATGTGAAGTGCTACCTAACATGTGTATCATGTAATCTCTTTATGGTATAATTATTGAGAAACGATGACATAACAATATCAACATAATAATATCCATGAATATAAGAAACATAATCATTAATTTTTCAAAATATACGATCCTTATCGAATGTTATCCCCACTCATTTTATCATGTTAGCATGGCATGACTCCGCCTTCACCGCATAAATATAAATCATGAGCACCCCGATGTCAAACCAGGCAATTGGATCGTACTTCTAACGCGCTTCAGCATTTTCAACCCCACGCAATACACGAGCATGAGCCATGGATATAACACTATAGGTGGAATAGAATGTGATGACAGAGGTTAATTAATAAACAAGGAAGAAAGTCTCGCATCAACGCGGCTAATCAACGGGCTATGGATATGCCCATCAATCGATGTCAATGCGAGGAGTAGGGATTTCCTTGCAACAGATGCACTAAGAACTATAAGTGTATGAAAGCTCAATGGAAACTAAGTGGGTGTGCATCCAACTCGCTTGCTCATGAGACCTCAGGCATTTGAGGAAACCCATCATCGGGATATACAAGCCAAGCTCTATAATGAAAAATTTCCACTAGTATATGAAAGTGACAACTCAGGAGACTCTCTATACGAAGAACATGGTGCTACTCTGAAGCACAAGTGTGAAAAAGGATAGTAGCATCGCCCCTTATCTTTTTTCTCTCATTTTTTCTTTTCTTCTTCTCTTTTTTTCTTTCTCCTTTTTTCTTTTTCTCGTTCAGAGTCTCACCCCAACTTTTGGGGGAATCATAGTCCATCATCCTTTCCCGATTGGGACAATGCTCTAATAATAATGATCGAGGAATCATAGTCTCTATCATCATCATATCGAGCTTAGGGGGTGCGCCTTGTGAGCTCGTGGCTCTCTCGTAGCTCTTTTGGCCTCCTCCCGAACCTTCTAGGGTCCCTTTTGGTCCATAAAAAATCACCGTAAAGTTTCATCATGTTTTGACTTCGTTTGGTATTGATTTTATGAAAAGCCAAAAACAAGCAAAAATCGGGAACTGACACTAACACTGGTGAGAGTGAAAATAATCCCCGGGTGGTTTTGGTAATTCATAACAACATATATCTCATTGAACTAATATCCTTTCAAGATAAATATTTCATGATGTTCAATGTATGGCATGGCATGACATAGAGATGTGGACCCCTCAAAATGCTATGGACAAGGATTGGCAAAAGCTCAAGACTCTTCGTTTTTGTTTAAGTGATCCAAGATCACATTGAGTCCATAGGAAAGCCAATACTATTAAAAGAGGATGAGGTGTTTCTTAATGGTTTAGTTGCTCAAATGCTTAGTGATATTGCTCCAAAACCCTTAGCCACTTTGTCTATCCAAATATGTCCAAAACCTAAACTCCAACTCGGCCCCACCAATATTTCCTATCCGGAGCCACTGAGTTCATGTTAACATAGCCACTGCCAGAAACCCTAGCAGTTTGGTCACACCGATATGGATCTCGATCCCACCGAGATGGCCTTGCCAGCGCTCTGTGACTTGTTGCATTCACTTCGGTCTCACCGAGATGTTGCAATCGGTCCCACCGAGTTGGCTTGGCAGATTCTCTGTTGCTCATTGCATTCACTTTGGTCTCACCGAGATGAAGTTTTCCCTTAGCCCTAGCACATCACTCCCACCGAGTTGTTCCAGTCGATTCCGCCGAGATTCCTAACGTTCATATTTTTGTACTGATCGGTGCCACTGAGTTTTCTAATCGTGCCACCGAGATGGGTCAAAGGTGTGTAACGGTTAGATTTTGTGTGGAGGCTATATATACCCCTCCACCCCTTCTTCCTCACTATGGAGAGCCATCAGAACGTGCCTACACTTCCAACATTCATTTTCTGAGCATCCACATCTTCACTATCTACATGAAGTCATCATCGACAAAACCCAACGTTAGTTCACCCCTCTTTGGGGGGATAGCACATCTAGGGGGAGCTTTGCTCGAAAAATTGAGCTAAAAGCAACTCTGGTAACCCCACTTGTTCTTAAACGATGAGTATGACCTATGATCAAATGTTCTCATTTGACTCCTAAGTCAATATACTCATATAGATGACGCAGTCATCGCCAATTGCTTGATAGATGCTAGAATTGGTTGTGCATGTTTTACTCATATTTCATTTGATATTTTATTGTGTGAGCATGTTGGTTTGCATATTTTCTCCATTCAAGGACATCCATTTGTTGTTTTGATTGTCTTGGTTTTTATTGGCCAAGTGGATGTACAAGAATGCCTAAGAACCTCCTCTAGCTATCTATGCTCTTATTGTCTCAAACTCTTTTCATGCTATATCACAAAAATTGAACAAGTTCTTTTCGGACCCTCCGGGTGAGGAGCACTCGGAGCCACCGATCCGTCAAGGGCTGACCTCCAAAACCTTATTCATGCATTTCGGTCAGACCAATACCCTCAAACTCGGTTGAACTGAAGTCATAAAGATTGGTCTAGGTTTTCATCTTGGTGCCACCGACAGCATACAGGTATATATACTTCACGCAACCGTACGTTGAAAATCACTTCAAATGCTACGACCCCGCACCCCGTTGCCGCCGCCCCCTTGGTCTCCGGATCATCACCGTCGTCTCCTGTGTGCCTTCACCGTAGGAATACGCCGCCGCCAACGGCAATCTGCCCCGTTGTTACTGCGGTAGAGGATCTCCACGGAGTTAGGATGAGATTCGATCTCCTCGTGCTTCTTTTTATCCGATTCAATGCACAAGGATTTTGCCATATATCTTGCCATGATTGCAATACCTCTATCCACCAGATTAGTTTGATAGAATAGACTCGAGCAAAAAAAAATTTAGGTTTAGGTTTCCGCCGAACGCATCTCGGATCGACCGAATAGGAATTTTCGGTCCCACCGATTTGGCCCTGGCCATTGCACAAGTACAACTCGATTGCACCGAAATGTACTAATCGGTGAGACCGAAAGTAAAGTTTCAGTGAAACCCTAGCAACTCGGAGCCACCAAACCACATCTTGGTCCAACCGAAATGGAGTGTTTTGGTTTTGTGAGTGCTTTAGTGTCACCGAAATGACTAACTCGGTAGCTCCAAAATGCATTCTGCGAAAACCTAGAACTAAAGTCTGAACTCAAACTTTTGAAAAACTATCTGCTTTTTGTGATAACTCATCTACTCTGCCCATACCCATCTATTCACAGGGTCTGTTTGCAAGATGTCAAGTGCCAGTGACAGTCAAAATCAGTCAGAGCAGAACGATGATCTCAATGAGGGCTCTAGTCCCAGTGAGAGCTACTATGAGGGCATTAGGAGCTCTCCAGATTTGCCAAAAGCTGCCACCGGAACAAACAAGAAGAGAACCTCAGACAGTGAGGATGAAGACTTTGTGGCTAGTGAGACCACATCAAAGAAGAAGGCAATACCGAGGAAGGAATATGGCTCTGCTGCTAGTACTAGGCTAGGTGCCAAGGAAAGGACTGTTGTCAGGAAAGTGCCACTGTCAAAGGCAAGGAAAGCCTCAACTCCAAGAGAGACTGTGATCTTCACACTTGAGGAGCCAAGTGAAGAAGAAGAAGATCCCAGCAAGAAAAATAAGATGGCTAGAAAGACTACTGCTACAGTTACTGGCAGACCTTCCATGAGGGAAGATGATCATGAGGAGGAGGAGGAGGAAGAACCTACTGAAGCACCTCCAACAAAGGCATAGAAACTCATTTCTAATGCCATGAAGACAGCTGCTCCCTCCAAGCCCAAGTCCGAGCCCAAGGTTTCAGCTCCTAAAAGGTCTACAAGAAATAACCTAGCTGCTGGGAAAAACAAGGCCCCAGTGCCTAAGGTTTAGGATGATGATGAGCCACTAGTGCTCAGGAAGCTCAAGCCTAAGATCCCAGATCATGATAATGCTCATCCTATTGCAGAAAACATGATGCTTAGGAAGGATAAGGTATTGAGAGAGTGGAGGAAAGTTGATCCCTACTCTGTCAGAAGGAGGACTTCCTGTGATTACCGCTTTCAGACAAGAGAACAACAAGACTTCTATGAAACAGTTTTGCTTGATAAGAAACCCATTGTCAGTGACAATGAAGTGGGTGGACTGGAAATACATTGATGCCAATGAAGATTATTTCCCCCACATTCATGAGAGTTTTAGGCTTACATGCGTTGACAAGTTTGTTGGTCAGAAGCTCACCAAGTGGAACGATGAGATGATCATGCAATTTTACTCCATATCTCATTTCTATCTAGATGGGAAGATTGCCTGGATGACTGAGGGACACAAGTATCAGTCAACCATCTTAGAGTGGGTTGCACTCCTTGGTACCCCTAAGGAAGAAGAGAATGATATTGATGTGTACGGGAAGCCCGGGATGGACCACAACACAATGGCAAACATGTACAAGTAAATCCCTCCCAAGGATGTTGAGAGTCATAAGCTTAGCTCGGCCAAGCATTTGCTAGCTGGTTTGGACACCACCAACACTATCTTGAGGAATACTCTCTTGCCCAAGTCTGGAGATGACAAGATGATACGTGGCAACTCCATCAATTTGCTCCATTTGTTTGACACCCCCCAGAAGTTCAAGGTTATGAGTTTGATTGTTGAGACGGTCAAGAGGACAGCTGCTGACCAGAAGATATCTTGTGTATATGCTCCACATATTTAGATGCTCATCAACTACAAAGTTGGTACGGGCACATATCTACTAGATCGTGAGCATCTCCCTCTTCAGCCAGAGTTTGAGGATAATGTGGTGGTGATGGATCCCTCACACCCCACATCTATCGAGGCTCCAGAGAAGATCCAAGCAGCATTAACGACAAAAGTAGCAAAAGAAGCTTCAGCTCCCAATGCACCCATAGCAAATCTCAAGTCAAAGAATGATCAGATGACATATTTGCTAGAGGCCACTCTAAGGATTGAGAGGAGCCTGGCCAACATCTCCAAGAACTAGGAGAGTCTAGAGCGGATTGTCGAGACAAAGATTCATGATCTAGATGTGAAAGTCACAGAGGTTTAGTCAGTTGTGGAGAAGCTATACGCAGATGTTGATGCTGCTAGAGTCGTTGCAGAGGACAGTGGAGATGAGAGACCTACCATTGAGAGGTTCCAGACTGTGCCCAGAGCACCCAGATCTTCAACCGTGCCAGTTGCAGACACGAGGACCACTCACTCTGCATCTGCCGCTACTGCTCTAGTGCCACCTCCAGTGTCTACACCACCAGTCCAACAGACATCTTCAAAGGCATTTGTAGACGCACTTCTCTCAACGCCATCTACGCACACAAGAGCCACTAGCCATAAGTCACCTTCAGGAGCTCCAGAGGATCATGCCTAGAGAGACGCATAGCTCTATACCTTTCCGAGCTTTTTGGCACTTGTTGCCAAAGGGGGAGAAATTATATGGATCATTAGGCTTCGAGAGAGAGAGAGAGAGAGAGAGTGTCTCGCTTTTGCTCTTTGGTTTTTATCGAGTTCTTGCTACTTTGTTTAGTTGATTCGTGCTACTTGATCGTTTGATGCTCGTGAGATACTACGTTTGTCCTATGTGGTCGATCATACTATGCTTAATGTGTGCTTAATGCTTATCTCTACAATTATTTGTGTATGATCATTCACTCATGTCTTTGGTGATGCGTGCATGTTATTTCACTCATATCATTTTGTGCGCTCCACCAAGATGTATGTGACATGGAAGAGTGACCCATGGTCCCAATCGATTGTGCATTTGCATTCAAACACATTTTTTTAATAATGCACAAATTTAGGGGGAGCTCTTGCTTATCACATACTTCTCAAAGCGAAGATGTATTTCATCTATTTAATCATTTGTCGAAGCTTTGATCTATATGTTGTCATCAATTACCAAAAAAGGGGAGATTGAAAGTGCAACTAATCCCCGGGTGGTTTTGGTAATTCATAACAACATATATCTCATTGAACTAATATCCTTTCAAGATCAATATTTTAGGATGTTAAATGTGTCGGATTTCGGGTTCCGGCAGACCCTTGAGGTTCGAACACTGGGGTGCGCGCGGAGATTTCGCCTTCTACCTACCTGCACCCCTCCGCCTCGCTAAGATCTAAGATATGGAAAGAACAACACAAGAGACACCGGGTTTATACTGGTTCGGGCCACCGTGGTGGTGTAATACCCTACTCCAGTGTGTGTTGTGGTGGATTGCCTCTTGGGCTGATGATGATGAGCAATGCAAGGAAGAACAGCCTTGCGAGGGTCTGTTCTTGGCTGGGGCGATGAACTGCTGGGAGGAGTTCAATCACCCTTCTTTCTCTCTCTTCTCGATTCTCCCTCTGGTTCGATCTCTCTCCTCTCCTACTATGGTGGCTAGTCCTATTTATAGAGGCCCTGGTCCTCTTCCCAAATATCAAGCGGGAAGGGAGCCAACAATGGCGGGCTAATTTGAAGGGGGACAACTAGTACCAGCTATCCTGACAAAAGTAGTCTTCGCCTGCATAAAGCTCTGGTGGTGACGCCATCTTGGGCTCCACGATGACCTCCGTCTTGCAGTCCTCCTGGTCTTGGTCTCGTTGCACCGAAATGGCAACCTTTGCCTGATGCCTCGGTACTCCGCGACTGCGCTTGCTCCCTTTGCACCAAAGAGGAAAGGAGGACACCGCGCGGCTGGTGCCCGCCTGGCGCCTTTGGTCGTCATGGCTTGCGTCACGGGCACCTCATGAGGTACCCCGCCTTGATCTCTTCGCCTCCTCACGAGCCAGCCTGATGAGGCCGTGCCTAAGGAAGCTCCGTGTCGTCCGTCCCGCGAGGCTTGGACCCTCGTGAGGGTCTTGGGTCTGTGTTGATGAAGATGGGCCGTGCTGGGCCCCCCTTTGAGCCATGCCGCAGGCAGGCAAGTCTGGGGACCCCCGTTCCCAGAACGCCGACAGTAGCCCCCGCGCCCAAGGAGCGCCCGGACTTGGCCGTGCAGGGAGGCGAAAGGGCAAGAGCGAAGCGCCGTGGGCCCTAACAGCCTGCGGCCTTGGGCGCCGCGTGGCGGTTGATTGGACGTGAGCGCCTCCACTTCCCCATGGCGCCTCGGCAACTGCACGGATTGGACAAGTCCCTGCATGCAAAGCGGGTCATGATTACCTGCGATCGTGGGGGCCGACGGTTGGCCCTCGCCGGCTATAAGTACGAATCGGCGCGCGCCCTTCCAGTTCATCCCCCCTTGCTTCTCCTTCTTCTTCATGGCCCCGTCGAGGAGGTTCTCGGCCGCAGAGAAGGGGAAGGCTCGCCAGGTTGAGCCTGCCTCTCCCCCGCCCAAGCGCGGCCGAGGGCGCCCTCGCAAACATCCCGTGGCCACCACGGTAGCTCCCCGCGGCCGTGGAGACGATTTCCAGCATGGTGATGGGCGGACTGCTACGGCCGGGGGGCGTGCTTCGGTCGCGCGTCCCCCTAGGCCGCGCTTTCGCGCTGCAGAGGTGCTGCCGGAGTTCGTTGTGTGGTCGGTGGAGCCGACTAGCACCCGGCTTCCACTTCCTCGCTTCCTCCTCGGCGAGCTCCCGGCCGGCGCCCCGGGCGGCCTCTGGCTCCAGGCTGACGGCTGCTGCAGCCGGGCCTCATGGGCCTCACTGGAGGTCTCCGCAGCCGGGAGCCTGGCCTTGGCTCGCGGTTGGCAGACATTTGCCCGCGCGCGTGGCCTGAGCCGTCAGTGCACCCTGCACTTCAAGTTTGACGGCGATGCCACCCTCTACGTGAGGGTGTTTGGGGAAGATGGTCGCCGCGCAGGGTGCTGCCCCGAGGACGACGACCGCGGCCGGGAACCCAGCTCCGGCGATGATGGAGAGGACAGCGCTCGCGTGACTGGCGGCGCTCAGGGTTCCCCAAGCTTCTCCGGTTCTTCTTCAGGCGGCGACTCTTCTAGCGGTGGCCGCGGTCAGCCTCCACGCCGTCGTATCTTCTTGGGAGGTGGTAGCATGTCTGCCCACCGTCGCGCCTCGGTGAAGTGCGAGAGGGAGTCTGCCTGAGCCCCGGAGGCAGCTCGAGTCTTCCCTGCAGGCCGGTGTGAGGCGAGCTGCGCCTGATTTGTTCTTTCTTTTCCTTTTTCCTGCGTAAAAAGACAATAGCGTGAAGCCCCGCGGGGGCGTGTTTGCGTTATTGCTGTTAATCATCGCTTTGCTTCCGTTATCGTGCCTTCCGGCTACGTGCTCGTGCGTGGATAGTTCCCTGCCCCAGCCGTGGGGGGGCGACCGACCCAGGCCCTGTGTTCGTGTCGCAGTGCCCGTGGGGCATGGACTGGATGGGTGCTCCTGTAATGGACCCAGGTCGCGAAACCTTTGAACGACTAGGACAGGAACACTCGCGAGGGTGCTCGGCTGCCCCCCCTCGCAAGGCCTTGCATAAAAGAAATCGAGGCAGGAGAGTGAAAAGTCGAAGAACCACAAGCCAAAGGCGGCAACAGCTTCAATAAAACTTCGAATGAGAATGAACAAGCCAACTGCGGAAAGCAAATGAAAAAGCCGCGTCCGGCATGACGTCTTCTCACCAGCGCGGAGCTAAGTGCTGCCACTGGGCGTGGGAGGGAGCCCCAGGGCCTGAGGCCGGCGCTCCTGAGACTCCGGGGCATGTACAACCCCAACTCATTATTACGTGAGTGTCACGGGCGGCGAGCTTCACAGGCGTTGGCCTTCTTCACAGGCTCCGGGCCTTTTCCAAAACGCGACAGCTTCACAGGCATTCGCCTTCTTCACAGGCTCCGGGCCTTTTCCAAAACGCGACAGCTTCACAGGCATTCGCCTTCTTCACAGGCTCTGGGCCTTTTCCAAAACATGACAGCTTCACAGGCATTCGCCTTCTTCACAGGCTCCGGGACTTTTCCAAAACATGACAGCTTCACAGGCATTCGCCTTCTTCACAGGCTCCGGGACTTTTCCAAAACGCGACAGCTTCACAGGCATTCGCCTTCTTCACAGGCTCCGGGCCTTTTCCAAAACGCGACAGCTTCACAGGCATTCTCCTTCTTCACAGGCTCCGGGCCTTTTCCAAAACGCAACAGCTTCACAGGCATTCGCCTTCTTCACAGGCTCTGGGCCTTTTTAGGGGTAGAACCTCCGGAGGTGCTGGATGTTCCATGCGTTCTGGACCGGCACCCCCTCCTGAGTCTCCAAGCGCGCGGAGCCAGGCCTGGAAACATGAACAACCTTGAACGGGCCCTCCCACATGGGAGAGAGCTTGTGCAGTCCCTCCCTAGAGAGAACCCGCCTGAGCATGAGGTCTCCTACCTCGAGAGTTCTGGGGCGGATGTTGTGGCAGTGATATCGTCGCAGCGCTTGTTGGTACCTCGCCGCTCGCAGCGCGGCTTCTCGGCGACGTTCCTCCCCCAGCACGAGGTCCATCCCCCGCATGGCATCCTGCTGCGCCTCGTCGAACGCCAGGACCCGCGTGGCCTGGGAATAATGCAGCCCTGGGGGGCGCTCCCAGCTGGAAATGAAACTTGAAAGATGTCACCTGATGATGTTGAGGACGAAGGAGTGTTGGTGTAGCAGACTCGGTAGTCTGCGGAAGCTGATCCTCACGAGCCCCAAGGCCCAGGGGCCTCGGGAGGCCCCGAAGGCGCTGGTGGCTCCTCATGGACCGTCTCCATTTCCGCCAGGGCTGCGGAACGCCTAGCCTCTTGAGCCTCCTCGATGTCCCTCATGAGGCGCTGGTACGTGGCAGCCGCGTTCGGCAAGCCGTAAGGCATGCAGACGTAGCTGTGGGGTGGACCTTCACAGCGCCCCACTCGCAAGGGCCAGAGGCGCCCCAGAGAGGCGACTCGATTGAGCCCTGGTATGTTGATGCAGACGCGCAGCCCACCATCCTCGCCTGGATGGGGAGCCACTGCTGGTAGGCGGCGGCCGCCTTTCATGACTCTTGACTCCTGTAGCTCCTGAATGGCCTTGCTGACGAACTCCTGAGGGTCTGGCTCTCCTTGCCTTACTCCTTCTTAAGGGAAACGTGCTTCGAAACACGCCTCCACGTGGTGCCCAAGCGCCTCCCTCGTGACCCTAGCCAGGTCGGTGGCCCTCCAGGGGAGAGCCCCCGAGCCCTGCCTGAGGAGGGCGCCGGGCGCGCTTTCCTATGCGATGGAAGGAGGTTCCCCCTGGGCAGGCGCGGGCCTAGAGGGGCCTGCCTCCTGAGGGGCCGGGCCGGACGATGCCTTCTTCTTCTTGGGAGCGGTCTCGGGAAGCCTCCTGCTCCCGCGATCCGGGTCTTCCAGTGATGCGGCCTGGAAGGCTCGTTCCAGGGAACACACCGCGTCCTTCTCTTCACAGGGCACAATGATGACTCCGCCACTTCCTGGCATCTTGAGGACGTTGTAGCCGTGGTGAGTTACGGCCATGAACTTGGCCAGCGCTGGGTACCCAAGGATGGTGTTGTACGGCAGGCGAATGTGAGCGACGTCGAAGTCGATGAGCTCGGTGCGGTAGTTGTCGCATGCCCCGAAGGTGACAGGGAGGCGGACCTGCCCAATCAGGACCGTGGAGCCGTCGGTGACTCCGGAGAAAGGCTTGGTTGGCTGAAGCTGGCTGTAGGGCACTTGGAGATTGTTGAATGTTTCCACGGACAGGACGTTGAGCCCTGCCCCGCCATCGATGAGGGTCCTGGTGACCACCACGTTGCTGATGATTGGGGAACAAAGCATCGGGAGGACTCCGGCTGTAGCCGCACACTTGAGCTGATCTGCTGAGCTGAACGTGATGGTGCATGCCGACCACCTGAGAGGGCGCGTGGCTTTGAGCTTGGGGAGGACTGCATTCACTTCGTGGGCGAACTGCTTGAAGATGCATTGAGAGGCTAGGGCTTGAGCCCCGCCCAGGATGCAGGCGATCACGCGCGGCTCCTGGAAGCCCCCAGCCCCCTCGTCCTGGTGGCGGTCCTCGTTTCTCCTTGGCTGCGGCGGCAGCGGAGGGAGGCCTGCGTTGCCTTGCGGGCGATCCTCGCGAGGCTGATCCCTCCAGTCTCCCTCGCGAGGCGGGTCTTGCCAGCGATCCTCGCGAGGTTGATCGCGCCACCCTTGGCGCGGGCCACGGCCTTCCCTGCGTCCTGCGTTCCTTCCTCCTCCTCGACCGTAGCCCCGGTCACCGCGGTCGGGGCGACGGCCGATCCTTCCTTCTTGCACGGCTCGGAGCTCTTGACATTCGTTGGTGTTGTGGGTGTGGAGGTCGTGGTACACACAGTACCGACTGCCCTTGGAAGGTTCGGGCTGATCTCTGCCCCGCTTGGTGTCTGGTTCTGCCGCGAGCATGGCAGCCCCCTTGCGCTTCACATCCTTGGCCTTGGGCTTCTTCTCTTCTGGGTCTGCAGCAGGCAGCTCGAGGAGGGAGAGACGCCCTTCCTCAGCCCTGGCGCACTTGGTTGCCAAGTTGAACAGCTCCAAGGAAGTGCACAGGTCTTTATGCATCGCCAGCTCCTCCTTCATCTTGACATCGCGCACGCCGTCGGACAAGGCTGAGATGATGGCCTCCTCAGTCACCTTGGGAATCTTGAGGCATGCATTGTTGAAGTGCTGGATGTACTTCTGCAGGGTCTCCCCGGGTTGTTGCTTGATGCGGCGCATGTCGCTCACGGCGGGTGGCTGGTCGCGAGTACCTTGGAAGTTGGCGATGAAGCGGGTGCGCATCTCGTCCCAGGAGGAGATCGTGCCTGGAGCCAGGTTCAGGAGCCAGGTGCGGGCCCCGTCCTTGAGTGCCATGGGAAACCAGTTCACCATGACCTTCTCGTCTCCGTTGGCAGCTTCGATGCCCAGCTCATAGAGCTGGAGGAACTCCGCAGGGTCGGCCGTGCCGTCGTAACGAGGAGGCAGGTCTGGCTTGAACTTGCCGGGCCACGCGACGCTGCGTAGCTCGGTGGTGAAGGCACGGAAGCCTGCTGTGGCTACGGGAGGCCTTGGGTGACGGAGAGCTTGGTCTTGCATGTCCCCACGCGCTGTAGCTGGGAGCAGTGCGGGGTCTTGACGTGCGGGAGCAGGAGCATGGTCGCGACGTGCTGGAGCAGGGAGCGCCCGGGCAGCTTCTTGCGGGCGAGGGACTTCTTGGCAGCTCCGCTCTTGCCGCGCTGGCACCTGACGGAGCGGGTTTCTCCCAGGGGCCACGCGCCTTGGAGCCATGGCGCCTTCTTGAGGAGGAGGCGGCCGGGGCGCCGCCGGAGCTTCGTCGCCCGCGCAGGGCGGGGTGCGGTGCAGCGGAACGGACGGTGCAGGAGAGCCCCCTGCGGCGCGGACAAGCTTGGCGACGCGGTCGAGCCATTCTTCGTAGACGTCGTCGATGGGACGGTAGCGCAGGAGCTCGTTTGCCGCGATGAGCGCAGCTCGAGCCTTCATGGGTGCGCGGAGCGTGCGGGACGAAGAACCAGCTGGGGTGAGCGAGGGAGTAGTGGTGCGGCCGTCTTGCCGCACAGACGGATGCTGAGACGACGCTTGCTGTTCGTCCCCCGCCGGGCCGGTGGCGGCGTTGACGGCAGGTGACGGGGAACGGCGAGGACGCCCGCCGACAGGAGCCGTCTGGGCGACGGGAACTGAGAGCGGCCCGGCGCTCGGCGCGGGCCCGATGAGCGTCAGACATGGGCGCGGTGCTCGGAGGAGAACGGGGTGGTGGAAGACGAATTCCGGCGCACCCCTACCTGGCGCGCCAAATGTCGGATTTCGGGTTCCGGCAGACCCTTGAGGTTCGAACACTGGGGTGCGTGCGGAGATTTCGCCTTCTACCTACCTGCACCCCTCCGCCTCGCTAAGATCTAAGCTATGGAAAGAACAACACAAGAGACACCGGGTTTATACTGGTTCGGGCCACCGTGGTGGTGTAATACCCTACTCCAGTGTGTGTTGTGGTGGATTGCCTCTTGGGCTGATGATGATGAGCAATACAAGGAAGAACAGCCTTGCGAGGGTCTGTTCTTGGCTGGGGCGATGAACTGCTGGGAGGAGTTCAATCACCCTTCTTTCTCTCTCTTCTCGATTCTCCCTCTGGTTCGATCTCTCTCCTCTCCTACTATGGTGGCTAGTCCTATTTATAGAGGCCCTGGTCCTCTTCCCAAATATCGAGCGGGAAGGGAGCCAACAATGGCAGGCTAATTTGAAGGGGGACAGCTAGTACCAGCTATCCTGACAAAAGTAGTCTTCGCCTGCACAAAGCTCTGGTGGTGACGCCGTCTTGGGCTCCACGATGACCTCCATCTTGCAGTCCTCCTGGTCTTGGTCTCGTTGCACTAAAATGGCAACCTTTGCCTGATGCCTCGATACTCCGCGGCTGCGCTTGCTCCCTTTGCACCAAAGAGGAAAGGAGGACACCGCGCGGCTGGCGCCCGCCTGGCGCCTTTGGTCATCATGGCTTGCGTCACGGGCACCTTGTGAGGTACCCCGCCTTGATCTCTCTGCCTCCTCGCGAGCCAGCCTGATGAGGCCGTGCCTGAGGAAGCTCCGTGTCGTCCGCCCCGCGAGGCTTGGCCCCTCGCGAGGGTCTTGGGTCTGTGTTGATGAAGATGGGCCGTGCTGGGCCCCCCTTTGAGCCACGCCGCAGGCAGGCAAGTCTGGGGACCCCCGTTCCCAGAACGCCGACACAATGTATGGCATGACATGACATAGAGACGTGGACCCCTCAAAATGCTAAGGATAAGGATTGGCAAAAGCTCAAGGCTCTTCATTTTTGTTTAAGTTATCCAAGATCACAGTGAGTCCATAGGAAAGCCAATACTATTAAAAGGGGATGAGGTGTTGCTTAATGGTCTACTTGCTCAAATGCTTAGTGATATTGCTCCAA
This sequence comes from Triticum urartu, assembly GCF_003073215.2. Classification (NCBI taxonomy): domain Eukaryota; kingdom Viridiplantae; phylum Streptophyta; class Magnoliopsida; order Poales; family Poaceae; genus Triticum; species Triticum urartu. The sequence continues at coordinate 436,022,353 of NC_053028.1, read as the reverse complement.
AACCCTCAGCCACTTTGTCTATCCAAATATGTCTAAAACCTAAACTCCAACTCAGCCCCACCGATATTTCCTATCCGGAGCCACCGAGTTCATGTTGACATAGCCACTGCCAGAAACCCTAACAGTTCGGTCACACCGATACGGATCTCGGTCCCACCGAGATGGCCTTGCCAGCACTCTGTGACTTGTTGCATTCACTTCGGTCTCACCGAGATGTCACAATTGGTCCCACCGAGTTGGCTTGACAGATTCTCTGTTGCTCATTGCATTCACTTCGGTCTCACCGAGATGAAGTTTTCCCTAAGCCATAACACATCGGTCCCACCGAGCTGTTCTAGTCGGTCCCACTGAGATTCCAAACATTCATATTTTTGTACTGATCGATGCCATCGAGTTTTCTAATCGGTGCCACCAAGATGGGTCAAAAGTGTGTAACGGTTAGATTTTGTGTGGAGGCTATATATACCCCTCCACCCTTCTTCCTCATTGAGGAGAGCCATCAAAATGTGCCTACACTTCCACCATTCAGTTTCTGAGAGAGAACCACCTACTCATGTGTTGGGATCAAGAGATTCCATTCCAACCATTTGAACCTTGATGTCTAGCCTTCGCTATCGGATTTGGGGCCACGCAGACCCTTGAGAGGTTCGAACACTGGGGTGCGCATGAAGAACACTCTCTCCCTATCTCACCCGCTAACGATCCCATGGCCTAGCTCGACGAACCCAAAGAACAAGGGGCACAAAGATTTGTCCTAGTTCGGGCCACCTTGCGGTGTAATACCCTACTCCAACTTTGTGGTGGATTGCCTCGAGGGGCCGAGGATGAACTAGTACAGTGGACGAACAACCTCAGGAGGTGAGGTGTTCTTGAGCTAGATGAGCTGGTGAGCTGGTCGGGGTGGAATCGATCCGTCCCCTTCTACGGTGGTGGCTAAGTCCTATTTATAGTGGCCTTGGCCCTCTTCCCAAATGTAAGTTGGGAAGGGATCCCACAATGGCCAAATTCGAAGGGAGACAATTAGTACAAGCTATCCCGGCAAAAGTAGTCTTCGCCTGCAAAAGGCTCTGGTGGTGACGCTGCCGTGGGCTCTGCGATGACCTCCGCCCTACCGTCCTGGCGGTCTTGGTCTTGTTGCACCGATATGGAAAACTTTGCTTGATTCCTCGGGACTCTGCGCCTGCGCTTGCCTCCTTAGCACCAAAGAGGAAACTGGTACACTGCGCCCGCTGGCGCCTGCCTGGCCTTGGTCATCATGGCTCACGTCATGTGAACCTCGCGAGGTGCACCATGCCTTGATATCTCTGCTCCTCGGGAGCCAACCTAGTGAGGCCGCCCCCATGGAGGTCTTGGTGTCACCCGCCTCACGAGGCTTGGCCCCTCGCGAGGGTCTCGAGTCGTTGTCGCTAGAACTGGGCTGTACAGGGCCGCTGATGGAGCCACGCCACGGGTCGCAGGTAGGCAAGTCTGGGTACTCTCGGTCCCAGAACGCCGACAGCAGCCCCCGGGCCCAAGGCGCGCTCGAACTTGGCTTCGAGGCGAAGCCAAAAGGCAAGTGCGGAGCGCCGCGGGCCCTAACCTCCTGCGGCCTCGGTCGACGCATGGTGATTGACGGGACGTGGGCGCCCCCACTTCCCCACGCAGCCTTGATATTCGCCTGCCTGGCAGCCGCCGTTGCCAACACATCTCCGCTCCCATTGCCTTGCTGTGTGATCTCCTGGCCTCTTTGCCTTCCGAAGAGATAGAAGCTTCCTTCCCTGCTCTGACCTCGGCACCTGTCCTCCTTATCGCTATGGCGCCGCGCCCGAAGAAGAAGGGAAAGGGGAAAACCCGCGCGCCGGTGGCGATTCCGCCGCCAGCCTTCGAGCCCGCCGTCGAGCGGTCAGTGGTGGTCAATCGGGAAGGGATGGACAAGGTTCGACCAACGCTCGCCTCCGATTCCAATGAATGGGGGGCGACGGTGGCCTGGCCTGCTTCTCGTGCCATGGTTGATATGACAGCCACCGAGATCCCCATCCATCTTCATGCCCTCTGGGCCGGCCTAATCCCCCCTTTCTCTGCTTTCTTCAACACCGTGCTCTCGCATTATCAAATCCATGCGCTGCATCTGAATCCCCAATCCATCATTCCCCTCTCCATCTCCGCCTTCATCTGCGAGGCCATGGTGGGCATTGCCCCTTCCTTGGCCTTGTTTCACCATTTCTTTTCTCTTCACCTGACCGATGGCCGTCAGTGCTCGGGGTGCGTGATCTTCCAGGCTGTAGCGACAACGGCCGGCTTGGGGATCGACTTCGAGCTCTCACCAGTTGTAGGCGGGTTTCGGAAGCGATGGGTGATGTCTACTATGCAACTTTATTCTTGTAGACACGTGTTGGGCCTCCAAGCGCAGAGTTTTGTAGGACAGTAGCAATTTTCCCTCAAGTGGATGACCTAAGGTTTATCAATCCATGAGAGGTGTAGGATGAAGATGGTCTCTCTCAAATGACCCTGCAACCAAATACAAGAGATCTCTTGTGTCCCCAACACACCCAATACAATGGCAAATTGTATAGGTGCACTAGTTCGGCCAAGAGATGGTGATAAAAGTGTAATATTGATGTTAGAAATATATTTTTATAATCTGAATAAATAAAAAGAGCAAGGTCGCAAATATTAAACGAGCACAAAAACGGTATTGCAATGCTTAAAAATGAGGCCTAGGGTCCGTACTTTCACTAGTGCAACTTGTCAACAGTGCTAACATAGTCGGATCATATGATTATCCCTCAGAGTGCAATAAAGAATCACTCCCGAGTTCCTATTAGCGGAGCACAAAAGATAGAAATTGTTTGTAGGATACGAGACCACCTCAAAGCTATTCTTTCCGCTCAATCTATTCAAGAGTTCGTACTAAAATAATGCAAAGCTATTTTTTCCGTTCGATCTATCCTAGAGTTCGTACTAGAATAACACCAAAGCATATTCATATTCACAATACTCAATCCACACAAAGAACTACAAGGAGACCCCAAAGTTTCTATCAGAGAAAAGATAATAAAAACGTGCATCAACCCCTATGCATAGATTACCCCAATGTCACTCTGGGAATCCATGAGTTGAGTGTCAAAACACATATCAAGTGAATCAGTATGATACCCCATTGTCACTTCAAGTATTCATACCACAAGACATACATCATGTGTTCTCATATCTGAATATTCAATCCGGTAGGACAAAACTTCAAAGGGTAAAGATTCAATTCATCACAACAAGGGTATAGAGGGGAGAAACATCATATGATTCGACTATATTAACAAAGCCCATGATATAGATCACGAGAGAGAGAGATTAAACACATAGCTACTGGTACAAACCCTCAGCCTCGAGGGTGGACTACTCCCTCCTCATCGTGGTGGCCGCCGGGATGATGAAGATGGCCACCAGAGATGATTCCCCCCTCCGACGGGGTGCCGGAAAGGGTCTAGATTGGTTTTCGGTGGCTACGGAGCCCTGCGGCAGCGTAACTTCTGATCTAGGTTAACCCCGAAGGGTTTCTGAACATTTGGGAATTTATAGTGCAAAGAAGGGGTACAGGAGGCCACCGAGGTGGGCACAACCCACCTGGGCGCGCCAGGGGGGCCTGGTGCGCCCTGGTGGGTTGTGCACCCCTCGGGGCACCCCCCAGGTGCTGCTCTGGCCCATTGAGAGTCTTCTGGCCCATAAAAAATCCACAAAAATTTTCGCGGTGTTTGGACTTCGTTTGATATTGATTTTCTGCGATGTAAAAAACAAGCAAAAATCAACTGGCACTGGGCACTGGGTCAATAGGTTAGTCCCAAAAAATGATATAGACTTTCTATAAAATGATTGTAAAACATCCAAGAATGATAATATATTGACATGAATACTTCATAAATTATAGATACATTGGAGACGTGTCAGCATCCCCAAGCTTAATTCCTACTCGTCCTCGAGTAGGTAAATGATAAAAGAAATAATTTATGAAGTGTGAATGCTAGCAAAGTGCATAAGTTTGATCAATGATAATTTAAATCACCTTTCCTAGCATCATAACAACAATTTTTTTCTTATAAAACTTTTCATGTTATAGTGGAAACCAATCCACATGTTAAGGTTCAAACAATGAATTCTCTTGAAACCCAACAACCTATGTTCTCAGTCACCAAGCAATTGCAATTCAGCTTATTCAACAGAGTTTAAGTAAGAGCTCCACATACTCAACCATCATATAGTCTTCTATGATTGCTAACACTCACCTTGTACACATGAGCAAAACGTTTCAACCGGACACATTGAAAGATAGGGGATTATAGTTTTGCCTCCCAACTTATTCACCTCAAGGGTGATGTCAACAATAATAACTCATGCTACCCATATTCAACTGGACATATGTGCCTAGATATTTCCTCACCACATGATGCTTGCCAAAAGAGAAAAATAAAAATGAATAGAGAGAAAACCTTTGACTCTTTGCATAAAAGTAAATACTGAAAAATAAAAGATAGGCCCTTCATAGAGGGAAGCATAGGTTGCCATGCGCTTATTTGTTTGTATGCTCAACCCCTTAGTGCAAAAGAATGTCACGTTATATTTCCCCTTATGATAGCAACCTTTATTATGTAGTCCACCGCTTTTCTTGCTTTGCCATCACAAGTTCGTACAACGCTCAATTTTCTCTTACACTAAATGATCTAACACTTTTAGAAGCAATTTTTATTGCCTTATTGCACCGATGATAACTTACTTGAAGGATCTTGCTCAATCCTTAGGTAGGTATGGTGGACTCTTGAAAATAAGATTTGGGTTTAAGGGTTTTTGGATGCACAAGTAGTATCTCTACTTGGTGCAGAATTTTTGGCTAGCAAAGATGGGGGCAAGCACCACATGTTGAAGGATCTATAACAATATAACTTCTATGTGAATATGAACAAACATAAATCATTACGTTGTCTTCCTTGTCCAACATCAACAATTTTGATGGGGGCTCACAATCACAAAAGATTCCCAGGATAGTGTATTTGCATGTGAAAGTTCTCTTCCTTATACTAATTATTCGTGAATTGCTTGTATGACCAATATCGTGATTGTCAACCCTCAAAATATTTCACTTTCTAAACCCAATGTGAAGCTACCACTAGGCATTATATGATTTCAACTTCATGACATTCAATTTATTCAACAATTTACTCAAAGGATACAAGTGAAGCACAAGAGTAAATGACATAGAAAAGAGCTTCGTTGACGGGATGTGAATGGCGCTTACTTAGCCTCCATGGCAACTATTTGAGGGCTCTATTTTATTTAAAAACTTTCAGATCTAAGTACTTTATTAAAACATCAAGAAAAACAAAATAAAATGACATTTTAAGAATAGCACAACTCATGTGAAGAAGCAAAAACTTAGGCTCAACCGATACTAACCGATAATTGTTGAAGAGGAAAGATGGGATGCCTACCGGGGCATGCCCAAGCTTAGATGCTTGATACTAACCGACGAGGTGGCTGCTGAAGGAACGGCGTTGGACAAAGCCCCAGAGGTGGCCGCTCCCGAGGCTCGGGTGAGCCGCCTTGAAGGGGCGGCTGGAGAGTCGGTGCGGTCCAAGGCTCCTAAGGTGGAAGCTTCCGAGGCTCGGGCTGGCGGTCTCGATGCAGGGGCTAAGGAACCGCCACGGTCCGATGCTCCCGAGGTCGCCACCCCTGAGGCCCAAACCGCCTTGGGTGCAGGCGGTCGTGCTAAAGGCTTTGGTCAGCTCTGCCTGAACTTCGAAGCGCTCCGCAAGAGGAAGGGTGTAAGTGCATCTAGTGCCACCCCTAGTTGGTTTTGGAGTATTGACGACAAACCTAGTTGAGGGACTAATGTGTTTGTGAGAAATGCAGGATAACACAGGTAGAAGTCCCTCATTGATTCGGTTTTCCTACCAGAGATGACCCCTAAAAATGTATGAAGACATTGAAGTCAAAGGTGGTATATGAAGATATTCACATTGAAGACTATGACAAGAGAAGACACCACATGAAGCCTATGGAGCTCGAAGACTTAGATCTTTTGTAGTTCTCTTTCTTCTGTGTTGAGTCATAGGAACCACCATACTGTTAAGTGGGGTCCAAGAGAACCAGTCAGAATGACTGAAGTGATGCTTAAACAAAACCTATGTCTTCAAGTGAAGACTTTGAGAGCGAATCTTGTCCAGAGTCGGGCAAGTCAGCTTTGCTTGAAGCCCAAGTAAAGTTGTCGTGTGAGTTTGAAATCTGACCGTTGGAACACGTGTCAGTTCCTTAGTGACCCAGGGTCATTTCGGACAAATCAGGTCAGGTTGCCAAGTGGCTATAAATATCCCACCCCCTACAACCATAAACGGTTGGCTGCTCAGATTCAGAGTACGGCTTTTGTCGTTTGAGAGCAACCCACCTCGAAGCCTTTGAGAGAGAATTCCTTGCGAGGATAAAGCCCTAACCACCGAGAGCCAAAGAGAATTAGGCATCATTTAAGTCTTCTTGTCTGTGTGATATGAAGACTTATTACACTTGAGGACTGTGCATCCTCCAGCCGGTTAGGCGTCGCGTTCTGAGCATCCAAGAGACATTGTGGATTGCCGGTGAACGAAGTCTGTGAAGGTTTGGGAGTCTACCTTGAAGACTTACCAGAGTGATTGGGCGAGGTCTGTGTGACCTTAGCTCAAGGGGAATACGGTGAGGACTGGGTGTCCTGAGCTGCGTGTTCAGGACTGGGTGTCCGGGACTGTGTGTCCTAAGGTTTAAATACCTAGCCGCCCTAACCAGACGTACAGTTGTCGCAGCAACTGGAACTGGTCCAACAAACCATTGTCTTCAGCGAGTCACTGGTTTCATCTTCCCTTCCCTTTACTTACTGTTACTCCTTGTGAAGTCATTGTATGTTCGCACTATCTTTTGTCTTCACTGAGTGACTGCGTGTTCTGTGTGGCTTCACAATATCTTCCTACCCGATCCTTACTACATTGCTGCTATTAGTCATTGTGCTTTCACTCTATTGAATACTTGACTATGGCTTGCCTAGTGTAGTCTACCTTCCGCTGCAGGGTAATAGGTTTATTTCTATCGTTTGTCTTCATAACTTCCACGTTTTGAAGACTTTCTTAAAAATCGCCTATTAACCCCCCCTCTAGTCGATATAACGCACTTTCAATTGGTATCAGAGCAAGGTGCTCCCTTGTTCTGTGTGATTCGGTTTAACCACCTGGAGTTTTAGCTATGTCGACTGCAGAGATAATTAAAGTCTCCGCTGCGTGCCCCGTCTTCGATGGAACTGAATATCCCTACTGGAAGAATAAGATGCGCATGCATCTTGAAGCCATTGACGTCGACCTATGGTATGTCGTCAAGAATGGCGTTCCCAAGGCTGGAGAAGGTGTCACTGCTACTGATGTCAAGAAGTTCGTTCAACTGGACTCTACTGCCAAGAATATCATCTGTGGTCATCTGACGAAAGGACAGTATGGCCGTGTGAGTGCTTTGGAAACATCTATGCTGGTCTGGGACTGGCTCTCCAAGGTCAATGAAGGCGTCTCAACCCAGAGAGATCAAAGAATCAGTGTCCTTCGCAACCTCTTCAACCGCTTCAAGCGAAATGACAATGAGAATGTCCAGCTCACATTTGACCGACTCACTGACATCACAAATGAGCTTCAAGCCCTTGGCGCTACTGAGATCACCAAACATGAAGTCATCAAGACACTACTGAGATCACTTGATAGTTCGTTTGACACCCTAGCCCTGATGATTCAAGAACGTCCTGATTTCAAGACACTTGATCCATCTGACATACTTGAGAGGCTCAACACACATGAGTTTCAGCTTTCTGAGAAAAGAGATATCTACGGTCCAAACTATGGGTGAACTCGTGCCTTGAAGGCAAAAGCTGTCTCCTCATCTGAAGAAGAATCTGACAGCAGTTCGGATGATCTTGAAGACATTGGAAGGGAACTTGCTATGCTTGTGAAGAAGTTCCAGAAATTCACCAAGAAGAAAAGTTTCAGAAAGTCTTTCCGATCAAGCTCAAGGAATGATGAAGCTTCTGCTCACGACTACAAGAAGAAAACATGTCACAAGTGCAAGAAACCTGGCCACTTCATCTCTGAGTGTCCACAGTGGGACAATGAGAACAAAAAGAAGAAGAAGAGCAAGGAATATGACTCTGACGACAAGAAGAAGAAATACTCAAAGTCTTCTTCCAAGTCTTCCTCAAAGTCTTCATCACACAAGAAGAGCTCATCTGGCAAGGCACGTGCGTTTGTTGGCAAGGAAATGGATTCAGAGGAGGAGTCCACTTCTGAGGAGGCGGAGGTGGAGTCTGAGGAGGAGTCCGATTCAGGCGTCGCAAGTCTGGCTACAGCTTACGTTGCCAAGTCCATCTTCAACACTGAAGACAATGACTTCATCACCAACACCGATGCAAATGAGAAGGACTACTCTGCTCCTACCTACTGCTTCATGGCACGTGGTGCCAGGGTAAACACACGCACTACCCACTATCAAACATCTAGTGACGATGACTCTGATTGTGGTTCAAAACCCAGCTACAAAACACTTGCTAAAATTGCAACTGAACAACAGAAAGCTATGGAACATATTCAAAAACTGTTCGACAGAAGCGATGATCTGTTAGGTGCTGAAATGACTCGATCTGAATCCTTAATTGAAGACATAAAAAATCTTCACGTTAAGTATGAGGAACTTGAAAGTCGTCATGAAACTCTCTTAACAACTCATGAAAAGCTTTCCTATGATTATCTTCAAAGGAAGCAAGATCTTGAGAAATTGAGAGCGGCTCATGAAGATCTTTAAAAGGAAAACGAGTCACTTCACGCCGAATAGATCAGCTCCGCTCAGGAAGGATTTGAACCACCATGTCTTAAATGCATTGAGCGTGATAATGCTACTACTGTTGCTGAATGTTCTATTGCTGCTACTGTTGTAATATCTTCAACTGTTGATGTGGGAACTAACCCCTCTGCTGAGGATTCCACTGCTATTGCTGATGAGAATGCTAGGTTGAAGACATTGCTTGAAACAGGGATGTACAAAAGTCTTAAAGGGCATCAGACACTATGTGATGTCCTCAAAAAGCAGATTTTGAACCGAAACCCGAGGAAAGAGGGTGTTGGGTTCGTAAGGAAAATGAATGCTGATGGCTCTTACTGGAAACCTGAGCAGTACCCCAAAACCACATGGGTTGCTGCAAAGGAATTTTCAGCAGATCCATCCACTCTATCTGGGTTCACTTGTGCTAACCCCATTGTCATTGATGAATCCTTTGATGCAAACTATAAACTGTTTAAGAATCAGAATGGTGAAGTGTTTGCCAGGTACATTGGTACTAACTGCAGGAATGGACCGCCTATGAAGAAGATCTGGGTTCCGAAAAGGTGTCTGGAGAATCTTCCTGTGAATGTCATCATGACACCTCACGTGAAGAAGACAAACCTCAGACCAAAGGCTTCATACGGTCCAAAGGCTTCATACAGACAGAGGACTCACCTGAGTCGCACTAATGCAAATGTTTTGCAGGCAAACCATACTCAGGCATATGAATATGAGAGCGGTTCATCAAACCGCCATGTTCATAAGACCAAGAACTGTTCTGCTTATTCTTATGAGTACTATTGTCCGCCTGCAAGACTGTTTGCTAGGGCTCCAAAGCCAAAGTTCTCAGATGCTACACTTAGACTTATTGCTTCTAAGCCACCCTTGAAGATGTGGGTGGCTAAGAAAGCTTAACTCTCTTTTGCAGGGAAAGGTCTCCAGCAGAAAACCAAAATCGTCTGACGCTATTGCTGGGGACCTTAAACATCTTGTAGGGCGCAAGATCAAATGCCCGAATGGTCTTACTATGTACTTCGTTCCTGAATCACTTGCTACTCTCCCTATTAGTCCTAATCTGGATCTAAGCTTTCATAACCCACTGGTTCGTCAAATGTTTTTGCTTCACAATGCTCTTCGTGAAGCCTATCCCCCTAACTGCACTGTAGGGTACGACACTAGCGTCTTCAGAATGGATTATTGATAGTGGGTGTACAAATCACATGACTGGCAAAAGAAGCCTTCTTATGGACTCAACCTTACGTCCATCCGACAAGAGCCACATCACATTTGCTGACACTGGTAAAAGTAAGGTATTGGGTCTAGGTAGAGTTGCAATCTCAAGGGATCAACACATGGATAAAGTTATGCTTGTTGAATCCCTTGGCTTCAACTTAATGTCTGTCTCAATGCTTTGCGATTTAAACATGATCGTAATATTTGGAAAATATCGTTGCCTCGTTCTAATGGAATCTGACAAGTCTCTAGTATTTGAAGGGTATCAAAAAGATGATTTGTACGTGGTAGATTTCTCAGCAGGACCACAGCTTGCCGTATGTCTTCTAGCAAAAGCTTCAGAATGCTGGCTCTGGCATCGGAGGCTTGGGCATGCTGGCATGAGGAACCTCCACACCCTGGCAAAGAAGAAGCATGTCATAGGCATCGAGGGTGTCAAGTTCAAGAAAGATCACTTATGTGGTGCCTGTGAGGCAGGAAAGATGACAAGGGCCAAACATCCCTCGAAGACAATCATGACCACTACTCGACCCTTCGAACTGCTTCGCATGGATCTTTTCGGTCCCACTCATTACTCAACTCTTACTACTACTGCTTGTCTCTATGGCTTTGTCATTGTTGATGATTATTCTAGATATACTTGGGTGCACATAATCCTTTACAAGACTAAAGTGCAGGATGTCTTCAGACGCTTCGCCAATCGAGCAATGAACAACTATGGCGCCAAGATAAAGCATATCAGAAGTGACAATGGCACTGAATTCAAGAACACTGGCCTTGATACATATCTTGATACCTTGGGCATCACACATGAATTCTCAGCCCCGTACACGCCACAGCAGAATGGGGTCATCGAACGCAAGAACAGAACACTCATTGAGATGGTCAGAACGATGCTAGAAGAATACAAGACTCCAAGAAAATTCTGGCCTGAAACCATTGATACTGCATGCCATACAATCAATCGTGTTTATCTTCACAAGCTTCTGAACAAGACATCTTATGAGCTCCTTACTGGCAAGAAGCCAAATGTCAGTTACTTCAGAGTATTTGGCGCCAGGTGCTGGATCAAGGACCCACATCACACCTCAAAGTTTGCACCAAAAGCACATGAGGGTTTTATGCTTGGATATGGAAAGGATTCGCACTCCTACAGAGTCTTCAATCTCTTTCATTACAAAGTGGTTGAAATAGTGGATGTGCGGTTCGATGAGACCAACGGTTCATAAAGAGAGCAACTGCCAAATGTGCTAGATGAAGTTCCATCCAGTGAATCAATCAAGCTAATGGGAACTGGAGAAATTATACCTTCTGAAGCTCATCCTGAAGAAGAACTTATCATCTCAGCACCTGATCAACATGAAGACAATTCTCAGCCTGAAGACATTCCTTCTAACAATGACAATGATCAGCAAGAGCAAAATCTTTGCCTTGTACATCCTCGCGTTGCCAATGAAGTGCAGATTGAAAGAATAATTGATAGCATCAATGCACCCGGTCCACTCACTCGTTCAAGGGCAACTCAGCTAGCAAATTTCTGTGGGCACTTCGCATTCATCTCAATAACAGAACCCAAGAAAGTTGAAGAAGCCTTCATGGAACCTGAATGGATTCAAGCTATGCAAGAAGAGCTTCAACAGTTTGAGCTGAATAATGTATGGGAACTGGTCAAGCGTCCCGATCCTCGGAAGCACAACATAATAGGCACCAAATGGATATACCGCAACAAGCAAGATGAGCATGGTCAAGTTGTCAGAAACAAAGCTCGTCTCGTTGCTCAAGGATATACTCAAGTGGAAGGCATTGACTTCGATGAAACATTTGCTCCTGTGGCTAGACTTGAAGCCATACGCATACTGCTGGCCTATGCAAATCATCACAACATACTTCTTTATCAAATGGATGTGAAGAGCGCCTTTCTCAATGGCAAGATTGAAGAAGAAGTGTATGTTGCACAACCACCTGGCTTAGAAGATCCAAAACATCCTGACATGGTATACAAGCTCAACAAGGCACTGTATGGCCTCAAACAAGCCCCTCGGGCCTGGTATGACACACTCAAATACTTCCTGAAGAGCAAAGGCTTCATACCTGGTTCCCTCGACCCCACTCTCTTCACGAAGACATATGATGGTGAACTGTTTGTGTGCCAAATATATGTGGATGACATTATCTTCGGTTGCACCAATCAGAAGTATAGTGAAGAGTTTGGATATATGATGCAAGAGCAATATCAAATGTCTATGATGGGAGAGCTGAAGTTCTTTCTCGGTCTTCAAATACGACAACAACACAACGGCATCTTCATATCTCAAGAGAAGTATCTCAAAGATTTCCTGAAGAAGTTCGGTATGCAAGACTGCAAAGGCTTCACGACGCCAATGCCAGCCAAGCATCATCTGGGTCCTGATGACAATGGTAAAGAGTTCGATCAAAAGGTATACCACTCCATGATTGGTTATTTACTTTATCTATGTGCATCTAGGCCAGATATTATGCTTAGTGTTTGCATGTGTGCTCGATTCCAAGCGGCACCAAAGGAGTCGCATCACTTAGCTGTGAAGCGAATTCTTCGATATTTGGCTCACACCCCAACTCTAGGATTATGGTATCCAAAGGGCTCAGAGTTTGATCTGGTTGGATTCTCGGATGCTGATTATGCTGGTGACAAGGTGGATCGCAAGTCTACATCAGGCACATGTCATTTTCTAGGACGATCACTTGTATGTTGGTCTTCAAAGAAGCAGAACTGTGTATCTCTCTCCACTGCTGAATCTGAATACATTGCTGCTGGATCTTGCTGTGCTCAGCTTCTGTGGATGAAGCAAACGCTCAAGGACTATGGCATTCATCTGAAGCAAGTGCCACTCTACTGCGACAATGAAAGCGCCATCAAGATTGCCAACAACCCAGTTTAGCACTCGAAGACAAAGCACATTGAAATTCGTCATCACTTTCTCAGAGATCATGTTGTGAAGGAAGATATTGATATCATACACGTCAACACTGAAGAGCAATTGGCAGATATCTTCACCAAGCCCTTGGATGAGAAGAGATTTTGCAAGTTACGGTGTGAGCTAAATATCCTGGAATCCTCAAATGTCCTGTGATCAGGCACACATCCTAACCCTTATGCATATTGATGACTTAGATGTGCAACACACGAAGTAAAGTATATCTTCAATCAATGAAGACATACATTCTAAGTGTGAATACATTAATGTGGAATTTGACTTCGGAGCGCCACGATAATTGTGCGCCGTGTCTGGGTCTAATACTTCCTATACGGTGGGTAACGCCACCACCAAATGTTCTATTTTGAAGTGTTTCACTCATGGCGTTACCTTGCTATGTCTTCACATTTGGTTTGGCTTCAATCTCAACATGTCTTCATGATTATCTTCACTATGTTGATTATATATATATATATACACTAGTGTTCTGTCCTCTACAGCATTCACTTATAGCTATGTCTTCTTGTTGAATCTTTTGAACTAAGTGAATGTGATCGGACCCTAACCTCTCTATGCTATCTATCTCAAACTCTATCTCTCCAAATCATATGCATTCTATTGAAACTGTCGAATGTCTTCTCTGCGTCCTTGTCAGCAGAAGATACAAAGACAAACCTTAAGTCCACTTTCAATGCTCATTCCTCCACATGAAACCCGGAGAAGTAGGAACGACCACCTGACAATCCAGGCGTGCGTGGGACGTGGAACAAACCCCAAAATTCTGCATGATGGCCACGTGTTCCTCATATGCGAATCGCTAAGGGCACTTGTGTAATAGCGCAATGCCGCCCCTGTACCTATAAATACACACTTCACGGCGGTCATTATCTCTTCTTCCACTCTCGCACGAACCCTAGCGCCACCGCTAGCCCTCGACGACGCCGGCGACGAAGCGCTTCGCTGCCGCAACCTCTCCGACGCCGTCTTCACGCCGACCGCGGACATCGTCCTCTCCGCCGTCGCCGTAGGTGTCCTCCGTCGCCAAGTTAGGGCACGGAAGATCGAACTGCTCGGCCTCATCTTCCACTCTGTCTAGCAGTTCTTAGTGTGGTAAATAAAACTTCCTTTTTACGGCACCGTTGATCCTATGGCTTTGTCACTTTCTACCACAAGCAGTTTCTATTCACACAAGTTAGATCTCTCTCATACTACATCTCATAACATGCCTAGTATATTCACTTATGCTTCACAAAGTAGTTAGATTCCTCACTTGTACTGATCTCTGGATTCGTACAAATCTGGAACCAACTCCTTATCTATGAGTGAATGTCTTCGCACGATGAGGTCAATGTCTTCTAAACTGATTTATATTCAAAATCTTCTGAAAATGCATATGACCTCTTCCCCTTCCCTCGCACCTTAATGCTGTGATAGGTACATGTCCGTGGGAGAATCCCTTGGTTCTCATAGTCTGCATTCATTTGCAGAATTCTTACAGCATCATATAAATTCTCCCAAAGCAAGTTCCTGTTTGTCCAGCAAGCGAAAATCTTTGAAGCCTTTGAACGTGTTGAAGCCTTTCAGTTTAAAGTTCATGGCTTCAGAGAAATCAGCAAGGAAGGGTGGCAGAAAGCGTCGTGGACAAACATCTAGAGATCTGCCAGATGACCTCTCAGAACTATACAAGACAGATCCCGAAGAGGATTACAATCAGCGCAAGACCCGAATCCAATGGATTCGAAGATATTGGGCAGAACAATGGTTCAAATACCGATTTGTAACCCAGGAATATGCTGAGAAAAATGCCATCAAGAGACCGTGGGGAGACATCCTATACAAGAATCTTCAACCCAGGTCCAGAGATGAAGCCATTGAACAAGGCTTCTATCCCTGCATGGTCCGTGGGCCACAGCCTGCTGATGCACACCCATCGTCACTACTATGGTGTCGTGACGACATTCTGTTCAAGCGCAACTTCCAGTTTGCCCAGAACTCAGGGAAGCAAAACAAGAAGACATTGGGACTAGACTTCAACCCTGGTCCCTCAGCTCCAAGGGCTGATGGCACACGAGATGCAGAACCCAATGAAGTCGGTCCTTTCTACAACCTTGAAGGCCTCATCACCCATATCTTGGTTCAAGGGACTGCAGTGAATGAGCCTGCAGCTGACGCTGAATCAGATGAAGCGCCTACAACGCCGAAGCCAAAGAAGTTGAAGAAGCCTAAAGCTTCAAAGCCTGCCCCTTCACCAAAAATCTCACGGGCGAAGCCACTGGCAACTGCACCTCCTGAAGACAGTGTGCAGTCCGAAGATTTATCACGCATCTCCAAGCCCCAGAAGGCCAAGATGCCTCTGCCACACACCGGCCAAGAGCTAACAGCTGCTGCCATTCTGCGCAATGATGCCATTGATCTGTCAAGTGATGAAGATCTTGCAGATGACGCTCTTGAGCAACTCATCAAGAGCAAAGAAGAAGCAGAAATCTTCAATGATCTGCCTCTCTTTGATGTAACAGTCATTCACAACTTCATTGATGAATGGTTTGACACGCCAAACATCAGCTTCGACGATCTCCAACTACCCATTGGCCTCAGTGTCGCCTTCCATGGCGCCATTGCTTCAGAGTTAGCTATCGCCCAGCGCATTGTTGAACTGAAGCAGAAGATTGACTTTGAGAAATCTCAGTTCAAGAAGCATATGGCCAAGCTCAGCGTGCAAGACGTGAAGAATTTCAAGATTATGCTGCACGAGCTCAAGGAAGCCTTTCTAAAGAAACGTGCAGAAGCTCAGGGTTCTCGTGAGCGCATGAAGGTCCTGGCTGATAGGTGTGTGCAAGCCTACAATGAGGATGAGAAGCGCAAGGCCCTTGGGCGTCCTGGCATCGACCCCAGGATGGCTGCCAAGAAGAAGAAGAAGCCCGCTATGGCTGAACCTGAAGCACCAAGGTAGGAGGCAGATCCCCTTGTCTTCCCAACTAGCATGACTGGCTCGAAGCCAAAGTCCAGGTCAACCACTTCAGAACTGAAGAAGACCAGGACTGCTGAGGCTGAAGCAAGGAAGAGAAAACATCCTGAAGCCTCTGCTACTGCCCCCGCCAAGAAGAAAAGAATGACCAAGAAGGAACGGGCTGCTCCCACAGAGCCTTTGATTGTTGAACCCATTTCCATGGTTCGTCCCGACGCTGAACGCCAACTGACAATCCATGAGCCTGCTTTCACAGAGGCTCATGAAGCTGAAGACTTTCCAGCAGCTGATCCCATCGCTGCTGAAGACATTGGTCACCATGACCATGTAGAAGATGGTGCAGTCCTTCCTCAGCTCGAGCACAGTGGACTCATCAGCATTGGTCGTCCTCTGACGCCAATTGCTCAGGATGCTTCATGGGCTGATCGCCCACAAGAGAAAGAAGACTTTGAGGCCCAGCCAACTCCAACTACACAGGCGTCGCCTGCGTTGCGCAGGCTTCGCAAAGGACAAGGCCTCCAGTCTCTGCGTTTGAAGCTGAAACTGCTGAAGACATTCCGGCTGCATCAGCCGATGAAGAAGAAGCACCACAAGCTGCTACTCCCCTGTCCCACCAAGAAGCAGTTCTCGAGGAGAACGTGATCGTGACCGATCCTCCTGCTCGTCAAGTGGAGGTTGAACATCTTGAGGCTGCCACCACCAACACCACTGAAGCCACTGGCGCTGTCATGGCTGAAGCTAATGTGGAGCCCTCACCAACAAAAGCACCAGAAGTCAGCGAAGCCACTGATCCCGCCACTTCTGTTCCTGAGTTTGCTGCCGGTCCCCAGTTCGACTATCATGTTGAGCACAGGCCTCAAGTACAGAAGCCAATCCCAAGATTGCCAAGGTTCCTAGGTCGTGCATCAGCACCTGGCTCCTTCAATATCAATGGCTTCAGAGCAGACAACACATTCTTCAACAGCTCCAGGAACCCCTACTCCAGGGAAAGAATATCATCTGATCGGTTCTGGAGTTATCCGCAGCGAAGCTATTACTCATGCGTTCTTTACAACCAAGGTCGCATCTTCCCACACAAGCGCCTTGACATTGAAGCAATAGCTGGTCTGCCCTTTCTGGAAGAAGCTCTGGATTGCTTCAAAGAGGTTGGACTGCTGCCGTTCGTCACTGACCAAGAGCATTGGAATGAAGAGTTGCTGCTCCAATTCTATGCCACACTTCACATCCGCAGGTATAGCAGAGATCCGAAGACTTGGGTCCTGGAGTGGATGACAGGAAACGTTCATCACGAAGCCAAAGCCTTTGACATCATTGAGCTCACTGGTTTGCCCACTCCTGGCGATCTCTACGAGCATGGTTGTCAGCTTCATAGTGAAGCTATTGAGAGCATCTTTCATAAGACTGAACCTAATATGAGTCAGATGCTCAGTATGATGAAGCCATTGCCCCAAGATGCTGCTTATCCCACGGAGTTCTATGTTGAAGACCTTGAGTATCTGCCAAGAACCATTTATCACATCATAAGGCGAACTCTCTGGCCAATCAAAGGACATTCTCCCCATGCCAAGCTGGAAGGTGCAATGAAGACTTTGGTCTTCTACATTCTTCATGGAAAATGCTTCAATACACAGGATTTCTTCATTCGCCAACTTGCTGCATCTGGCTCTGATCTGTTTGGTTTGAAGTTCTACGCCCCTTGGGTGATGCGGCTGATCAAACTTCACTCCGCTATCTCATATCAGCCCTCGGCCCACAACCATCGGATCTTTTTGCCTGATGTGGATATGTCTATTGAAGCCATCTATCCTGAGCCTGCCAAGGAACCTCTCAGTCTTCAGAATGCAGAGCATCAAAGTTTCACTCAGAACGTTGAAGGCGTTGAAGCCGTAACTCGTGTGTATCCTTTGGCTGGCACTACACGTGCACCGCATCCTGCTCTCACTGAAGCCACTGACAGTACAACTACTCCACGACCCAAGAGGCGCACTCGTGTTCTCAACGACCGAGAGCTTCTTGTGGCTCTTCATCAGAAACAGGATAGGCATCATGACTGGCTAAAGCGTCAGATGCAAAGCCTCTTGGTGGATGTTAATCGCATTCGCAATCCTGCCACCAAGAATGCTTTTGTTGCCCATGAAACCTCTCGCCGCACATGGAAAGGGCTATCGCTGATGTGTTCTGAAGATGATCTTCAAGAGGATGGCTTCACTGAGCGATTCAAGTTTGACTCCACACCTCCTCGAAGGGCAGTGCTGCGACGAACTCCATCCCTTGAAGACTCTGAGTTCTCTTCCTCTGCTGCAACTGTGAAAGCCAGAGTAATCGAGGATGAAGACGATGCTACTTCACCGCCACGTCCTTCAGCACGCTTCGACTCTGCTCCAAGCTCTTCAGCACCGCCAAACACAACCAACGACCCTGCTGCTTCACCTACTCCTCATGGGAACGAGTATATGCTCTATGTCTTCAAACCTTTTTGGTCCTTACTGACAAAAGGGGGAGAAGCATATGAGGTTGATAGTCTTCAAGCGGGTCCATATGGGCGGGTGCTTTATATTTTGCTTCGTGCTTACAACTCTCGTTTTGCTACATTTGGTTCTTTGAGTTGTAACACTTAAACTCGATGGTCGTCTGCTACTTATTTGCCACCTTGTGTTGCGATGATAAATTCCGCATGTGCGACGATAAATTCCGCACTTAGATCATTCTGCAGACGTCCATTTTCCATTATGCATGTCATTATCTTCATATACTTTCACATGCATAGTGGATTGTCATCATAAGTTGAAGTGGATCTCCACAAGTACAACCTGCCATGTGCATTTGCATTCCAAAAGCAAATTACTTATATGCACATCTTCAGGGGGAGCCCTTGCAACTTATGAAGAAAATTCCTTATCCTTTACAATTTCATAGATTATATTCCCCGTTGAAAACTTCAACTAGTTTGTCATCAATCACCAAAAAGGGGGAGATTGTAAGTGCATCTAGTGCCACCCCTAGTTGGTTTTGGAGTATTGACGACAAACCTAGTTGAGGGACTAATGTGTTTGTGAGAATTGCAGGATAACACAGGTAGAAGTCCCTCATTGATTCGGTTTTCCTACCAGAGATGACCCCTAAAAATGTATGAAGACATTGAAGTCAAAGGTGGTATATGAAGATATTCACATTGAAGACTATGACAAGAGAAGACACCACATGAAGCCTATGGAGCTCGAAGACTTAGATCTTTCGTAGTTCTCTTTCTTCTGTGTTGAGTCATAGGAACCACCGTACTGTTAAGTGGGGTCCAAGAGAACTAGTCAGAATGACTGAAGTGATGCTTAAACAAAACCTATGTCTTCGAGTGAAGACTTTGAGAGTGAATCTTGTCCAGAGTCGGGCAAGTCAGCTTTGCTTGAAGCCCAAGTAAAGTTGCCGTGTGAGTTTGAAATCTGACCGTTGGAACACGTGTCAGTTCCTTAGTGACCCAGGGTCATTTCGGACAAATCAGGTCGGGTTTCCAAGTGGCTATAAATAGCTCACCCCCTACAACCATAAAAGGTTGGCTGCTCAGATTCAGAGTACGGCTTTTGTCGTTTGAGAGAAACCCACCTCGAAGCCTTTGAGAGAGAATTCCTTGCGAGGATAAAGCCCTAACCACCCAGAGCCAAAGAGAATTAGGCATCACTTTAAGTCTTCTTGTCTGTGTGATCTGAAGACTTATTACACTTGAGGACTGTGCATCCTCCAGCCGGTTAGGCGTCGTGTTCTGAGCATCCAAGAGACATTGTGGATTGCCAGTGAACGAAGTCTGTGAAGGTTTGGGAGTCTACCTTGAAGACTTACCAGAGTGATTGGGCGAGGTCTGTGTGACCTTAGCTCAAGGGGAATACGGTGAGGACTGGGTGTCCTGAGCTGCGTGTTCAGGACTGGGTGTCCGGGACTGTGTGTCCTAAGGTTTAAATACCCAGCCGCCCTAACCAGACGTACAGTTGTCACAACAACTGGAACTGGTCCAACAAATCATTGTCTTCAGCAAGTCACTGTTTTCATCTTCCCTTCCCTTTACTTACTGTTACTCCTTGTGAAGTCATTGTATGTTCGCACTATCTTTTGTCTTCACTGAGTGACTGTTCTGTGTGGCTTCACAATATCTTCCTACCTGATCCTTACTACATTGCTGCTATTAGTCATTGTGCTTTCACTCTATTGAATACTTGACTATGGCTTGCCTAGTGTAGTCTACCTTCCGCTGCAGGGTAATAGGTTTATTTCTATCGTTTGTCTTCATAACTTCCATGTTTTGAAGACTTTCATAAAAATCGCCTATTCACCCCCCTCTAGTCGATATAACGCACTTTCATAGGGATCTCCAAGCTACAGTGGCAACGCCCATCGGCCGTTGAAGCAAAGGAAATACATAGCCATAGACGAGTAAGTACCTCATCTTCATGATTCTCTGAGTGCCGCATCCTTTTCTGACCATGGCTCCCCAGGGTCCCTTCGGTTGGAGCGGCGAGATCTCCTGAGGAGCAGCCTCCGCCAGTCCCTGGCTCGCCACTGATCCTGAGCTCTCCTTGTATGACCGCAGCACGTGGCTCGGGGCCCATTCCTGAGGAGGGCGCGTCGACCAGGGGTCTTGATCCTGCGTTTTTGCTTCCCTTTCTCCACGGTCCTGCCTGGGTGCTGAAGGCGTGCCGAGGGCCCCTCTTTTGGTTATTGCCTGTAGTTGGACGACCTCAGCCCTGGCTTCGTCTTCAAGTTGCAAGGCCCCGTCCTGTAGCGCCTCTGCCGAGGCCCGAGAGGCGGCAGGGAAGGTGCCGGTCTCCAGCCCCCTGCTAGGAGCAGGCCAGCCACCTCAAGCTTCCCCAATGATTCCCGGAGCAAAGGAAGGACCCGACCGCGCATTTGAGCTTGCGCATCGGCGCGGCATTGTCCGCCACGAGTTCTTTCGTGAGGCGATGGGTGCACTAAGCCGGCTTGGAGAAGAGCTCGCCGTCGTTGACGCCCGCCTCGAGGTGGAAGACCTTCGGCTAGCGGATGAGTGGCATCAGTTGAAGGTGGTCGTCAACCTCGGGCGTCTTCAGCATGAACGCGCCAATGCGAAGGCCGAGGCGTCCCTCGCAGCCTCATGCGAGGCTAGCGCCCGGGCCTTGGAGGAGGCCAGGGAGGCCGATCACTACCGTGATGTCGCTGAAGAGCGCGAACAAGAGCTCCGGGCCTTGAATGCTATCCTCGAGCAGCAGGTCGAGGCACGCAGGGCCGTCTTGGCGTCAATGAGGGGGGCGCCTCCCGAAGAGAAGGAGATCCAGAAGCATGAGGAGGCGCTGATGTTGGAGGCCTTGGAGTGCAGCCTCGAGCTTGAGCGGCTGGAGACGAGGTAGCGCCATGTGGCCGTGGCCGAAGATGCCTCCACCGCACACGAATCCAAGATCCAAGAGGAGGTTGACCGGAGAGTGGTGAAGGCTCGCGCAGATCTTGCCAATGAGTACAACCAGAAGATGAAGTTCCAGGAGGCCGAAGCTGAGGGAAGGAACACCATCCTCAGGTCAAGGCTAGACGAGGCGGAGCAGCGCGAGAGGACCGCCACGTCGGCCCAGACCTCTGCCTAGGCCGACCTGGCCTCCGCCCATGCTGATCTGCTCTCGCTCTAGAAGCAGATTGATGAAGTCGCGTCCCTCGCGTAGCAGAACAGGGAGGAGGCGTGCCGTCGGCAGACGCTGCAGCATGAGCACGCCCCCATGCTCCAGGCCCTCAGGGTGAGGGCCAACCGAGCCCTGGGCGTCATTTGCAAGGAGAATGCCCCTCATCTTCGCGTGGAAGACTACGCCAGCCACCTTCGCTTCTTCACCAAAGTCGTGACGTGCCTGGAGGACCAGGCTGTGAGGGCCCGCGAGCTTGTCGACGAGAGGAGTCGGAGCCTCCTAGGGCGCGTGTTCTCACGCGTCTTCAGTCATCTTCAGAACCTCAACCCCCACTTCAACTTCGACGCCGCCACAGCCCCAGTGCCCGGGGCTATCCGGGACAACTTATCGCGCTGGGTGGACAATCACGTGGATGCCCTTGTCAGGGCGTTCACCACCAAGGACGACGCTGTGGTGGTCGCAGTGGACGAAGATGGAGCGGTCGACGACGGCGAAGACGACGCTAGCGCTAGCGCTAGCAGCGCGTACGAGAGCGACCAGGGCAACGCCATGAGCATCATGTCCAGCCAAGCCCGCATTCCTTCGCCTTGAACCTGCATGCAAAGACTTGGGCACGGCCCCGCAGGGCATGAGAGCATTTTGGAGGGGGAGCCCCTCGGGTATGTAAATTAATGTTCTGTTCCTCTTTTTCTTGTTTTAAAGTCGAACCTGAAACGCGCTCTCACGAGCTCGTGAGCCCCTGAGCAAGGTTGTCGCTATGACTTATCTGGATCCTAGCCAGCCTTGAGTGGGTAGTGAGGTTGTTGGCGCGCCTTTCTCCTGAGGCAAGCCCTTAGGAGCTCGCGGGCTCTAGGCCTCCTGAGGAGCCCGCGGATCCGTCCGAGAGAGCCATGCCAGGAGCGTCCTGCAGACCGTGGCAGGATGCGTATGCGGCAATCTTGCGGTGTGTATGCTCTTGCCTCGAGGGGGTCCTGCCCAGGTTGTCCAGACACACCTGGCGTGGTAGGCCGACCAACCCCTGAGCCGGAGGGTCAGGGGTGCGAGCCTTAGAAAAACTAGGGACACAACCAAAATGCGATAAAACCAGCAGAAACCAGAGAAAAAATCCCCCACTTTTTAGATAACAAAAGAACTTCAAGTCTCGGTCCAAAAGGCGGCGAATCGAGCTACAGAAAAAGGGGCAAAAGCAAATGGCCGCGTCCGACACCTAGCTAGTCTTCTTGTCTTCCCACCAGCGCGGAGCTAAGTGCTTTCACTGGATGTGAGCATAGTCATTGGGGGACAGTGTCGACGGCCAGCGCGGAGCATGGTGCTTCCACTTGGACGTGGGCGGGAGCCCCCGAGGCTGAGGTGCGGCGCCCTGGATACTCCGGGGCATGTACAACTCCACTCATTATTACATGAGAGTGTCACGAGCGGAGACCTTCACAGGCGCGAGCGCTACTTCATATCGCCAGGCAAGGGCCCCGCCCGGCACCACCCCGACCATCATTGGGGCGTTCAGAAACTAGGACGAGACCAAGGGGCAAGGGGGACGCTAGCGGCGCCCTCGGCGACCACGGGACCTCTGCCAGGGGGAAAGGGCTCGCCGGCACCTCCCCCAGCAGAGGACCTACCTCCATGCAGCGCCTTGCTCCGCACGGCGCGAGGAGGCCCTGGCTCCTGGCCCCTCCCATGCAGCCCCCGGTGCGCCACTCCTACCGGAAGGGGGGCCCCCGGCCCAGGGCCCCCGGCCGTTGCTGCGACTTGGTTTACCTACAACCAAGGTTAGCGTAAGTGTGCTCCCGAGTCACCGGTTGTACCCTGTTGTCGTCGTCGCTGAAGGGGTTGGTGAAGCCTCCGGGCAGCTCGTGGAAGACCCCTGGATCGGGAGTTCCGCCTTCCCATCTTGGCTCGGGGAACGAGCTAGGACCTTCTCCTGGTGTGTACTCCAGATCCATCGTGAGGGGCACGCAGGCGTCCGTGGCCGCCGCGCTGGAGCCGTTGCTTGGGTGTCCCACGCCTTGGGCCGCTGGACGCGGCGCCTGGCCTTGGTGGGCACCGGGCTGCACACCGGCACGGCCCCGCAGGGGACCGACAACGCTTGTTACTCTTGGAGGTGACGCCGTCGTGGTAAGACGCGCTGCGCGGGGGACCATGCTGATGCCGTCGGGCCCCCCAACACTCTGGGAGGCGCGTGAGCCCGCCAGGGCCTCGTGCGCGCCTCCGCCACAACCTGAGGCGTGGGTAAGGTGCAGAAGGGCGCCGTACCCCTGCAAGCAGCGTCGAGTAGTTCGGCAACGCGCTCCAGAAGCGCGTCGCGGCTGCTCGACGCCAACCTGCACCGCAGCAAATCCCGTGCCAAGATGACTGCGGCTCGCATGTTCGCCTGCTCCCACCAGGTGTGTGGTGCAGTCACCGCGGCGTAGCCCGAAGATCGCGTGGTGGTGTGCATGCGCCGCGGTGCGAGGGCGGACGGCGCTGACCCGCGCCGCCCGCTTCCGACGGTGTTGGGCGGCGTACGTGCCGCCTGGAGCGCGGAGTTGAGGTCTTCTTGAGTGGACGGCGCCGTCCGGGCGGGTCAGGCAGCCCAATGCTCGGCGTGAACCCTCGAACCATTAGCCATCAGAGCCGCAGGGATGGCGAGCCGACTAACGGAAGAGAGGCTTCGATGTACCCCTACCTGGCGCGCCAAATGTCGGATTCGGGGCTCCGCAGACCCTTGAGAGGTTCGAACACTGGGGTGTGCACGAAGAAAACTCTCTCCCTAGCTCGCTCGCTAATGATCCCACGGCCTAGCTCGACGAACCCAAAGAACAAGAGACACATAGATTTATCCTGGTCCGGGCCACCTTGCGGTGTAATACCCTACTCTAGCTTTGTGGTGGATTGCCTCGAGGGGATGAGGATGAACTAGTATAGTGGACGAACAGCCTCGGGAGGTGAGGTGTTGTTGAGCTAGATGAGCTGGTCGGGGTGGAATCGATCCGTCCCCTTCTATGGTGGTGGCTAAGTCCTATTTATAGTGGCCTTGGCCCTCTTCCCAAATGTTAGGCGGGAAGGGATCCCACAACGGCCAAATTCGAAGGGAGACAACTAGTACAAGCTATCCTGGCAAAAGTAGTCTTCGCCTGCAAAAGGCTCTGGTGGTGACGCTGTCGTGGGCTCCGTGATGACCTCCACCCTCCGTCCTGGCAGTCTTGGTCTTGTTCCACCGATATGGAAACCTTTGCTTGATTCCTCGGGACTCTGCGCGTGCGCTTGCCTCCTTAGCACCAAAGAGGAAACTGGTACACTGCGCCCGCTCGCGCCCGCCTGGCCTTGGTCGTCATGGCTCACGTCATGTGAACCTCGCGAGGTGCACCTTGCCTTGATATCTCCGCTCCTCGGGAGCCAGCCTACTGAGGCCGCCCCTAGGGAGGTCTTGGTGTCACCTGCCTCGCAAGGCTTAGCCCCTCATGAGGGTCTTGAGTCGTTGTCACTGGAACTGGGTCGTACAGGGCCACTGATGGAGCCACGCCATGGGCCGCAGGCAGGCAAGTCTGGGTACCCCCGGTCCCAGAATGCCGACATTCCCCAAGTTGCTTTCCACTCAAATCCTTCTTCCACCATAGCCAAATCTATGAGAGAGTGGAGTGTTCGGGAGACTATCATTTGAAGCACAAGAGCAAGGAGTTCATCATCAACACACCATCTATTACCTTTTGGAGAATGGCGTCTCCTAGATTTGTTAGGTGTCGCTTGGGAGCCTCCTTAGTGATGTGGAGTTGAACCAAGAAGTTTGTAAGGGCAAGGAGATCGCCTACTTCGTGAATATCTACCTGAGTGAGGCAAGTCCTTCGTGGGCGATGGCCATGGTGGGATAGACAAGGTTGCTTCTTCGTGGACCCTTCGTGGGTGTAACCCTCCGTGGACTCGCGCAACCATTACCCTTCGTCGGTTGAAGTCTCCATCAATGTGGACGTACGATAGCACCACATATCGGAACTACGCCAAAAATCTCCGTGTCTCCATTGTGTTTGCTTTGTCCAAACCCTTCCCTTTACCTTCATATGCAATGTTTTACTTTCTGCTGCTATACTCTTAGAATTGCATGTGTAGGTTGATTGTTTGACTTGTCATAATTGCTAAAATCTGCTCACAACTAAAATTGGGAAAATGATAGATTTTTATTTGGTCAGGTAGTCTAGTCACCCCCCTCTAGACATACTTTTGATCCTACAACTGGGTTAATAGGTTAGTCCCAATGATGATATAAAATAGCATACAAATGCATATAAAGCATTCAAGATTAATAATATAATAGCATGAAACAATCAAAGATTATAGATACGTTGGCGACGTATCGCACCTCTGTAAAAAGATTGGGCCAAACTATCTGGGTCACACCGCCCTTGCTGCAACACCTCACCATCATGATCAAACAGCCGCAAAACACCGATCCCTCACATGTCCAGAGCATGCCGACCACCATCCAGCACCTGCACAATCGAAGAAACACCTCTCCAGCTCCAAACCGACCTCAAAGCTTTAGCGCCGCTAAGATCCATCGGCACCCATGGGCGTGGGCTGGCCACACTACCAACTGGCACCCTCCCTTACCGTTGCTGCAACTCAAGACCCCTCAGGGGAGGAGCCAGCGCGCGATGCCTCCCGCTGCAAAAGCGCGCCCACTAAAGCTCTCTTGTGCGAGACCCTGCTCCGGCCTCCAGCTAGATCTTGACCACGTCCGCACCACCACCCCAAAGGGGTCACCTTCCTCGAGCCATGCCCTCCACGAACTTGAGGCACACCGTGCGCCCTGGTCACCGCCGCGAATCCCGGCCGTTGTGTGCTACTTGTGAACTACGTTGGGATTTCCCCGGAGAGGAGAGGATGATGCAGTACAATAGAGATAAGTATTTCCCTCAGTTAAGAACCAAGGTTATCAATCTAGTAGGAGAACCACACAACATCTCATTAGCAACACCTACACACAAAATAACAAATCCTTGCAACCCAACGCGAACAAGGGGTTGTCAATCCCTCCGTGGTTACTTGCAAGATTAAATTACGTAGTAATTGATAGATAGATTGAACAAAAATAAAATAAATAAAGTAAAATTGCAGAAAGGTATTTTATGTTTTTTAATATATGATAAAAGTAGACCCGGGGACCATAGTTTTCACTAGAGGCTTCTCTCTTGAAAATAACATATGGTGGGTAAGCAAATTACTGTTGGGCAATTGATAGAAAAGTAAATAATCAAAACGATATCCAAGGCAATGATCATGTATATAGGAATCATGTCCAAGACAAGTAGACCGACTCCTGCCGGCATCTACTACTATTACTCCACACATCGACCGTTATCCTGCATGCATCTAGAGTATTAAGTTCATAAAGAATAGAGTAACGCCTTAAGAAAGATGACATGTGCTACTTCTTGAGCTTGCGTTGATTTTTTCCCTTGAAGAGGAAAGGGTGATGCAGAAAAGTAGATATAAGTATTTCCCTCAGTTAAGAACTAAGGTATCAATCCAGTAGGAGGCACAAGCAAGTCTCCAATATATGCACCTGCACAAACTAACAAACACTTGCACACAACACGAAAAATGGGTTGTCAATCCCTTCACGGTCATGCACAAGAGTGAGGTCTAATAGAGATAGGTATAGAAGATAAATAAAAGAGCAAACTAAAGTAAATATAAATAAATTGCAGCAAGGTATTTTGGGGTTTTTTGGTTTATAGATCTGAAACATATATGATGGAAAATAGACCCGGGGGCCATAGGTTTCACTAGAGGCTTCTCTCTTGAAAGAAAACATACGGTGGGTAAACAAATTACTATTGAGAAATTGATATAAAAGAGCATAGTTATGAAAATATATAAGGCAATGATCATGAATATAGGCATCACGTCCGTGACAAGTAGACTGAAACGATTCTGCATCTACTACTATTACTCCGCACATCGACCGCTATCCAGCATGCATCTAGAGTATTAAGTTCATAAGAACAGAGTAACGCCTTAAGCAAGATGACATGATGTAGGGGGATAAACTCAAGCAATATGATATAAACCGCATCTTTTTATCCTTGATGGCAACAATGCAATACGTGCCTCCCTGCCCCTTCTATCACTGGGTGAGCACACCGCAAGATTGAACCCAAAACTAAGCACCTCTCCCATTGCAAGAAAAACCAATCTAGTTGGCCAAACCAAACCGATTGTTCGAAGATAAATACAAAGATATCTTAATCGTGCATAAAAGAGTTTAAAAAAGACTCAAATAATATTCATAGATAATCTGATCATAAATCCACAATTCACCGGATCTCAACAAACGCACCGCAAAAGAAGATTACATTGGATAGATCTCCAAGAACATCGAGGAGAACATTGTATTGAAGATCAAAGAGAGAGAAGAAGCCATCTAGTTACTAGCTATGGACCCTTAGGTCTGTGGTAAACTACCCATGCTTCATCAGAAGGGCAGCAAGGTTGATGTAATGGCCCTCCATGATCGAATCCCCCTATGGCAGAGTGCCGGAAAAGGCCACAAGATGGGATCTCATGGAAACAGAGGTTTGCGGTGACGGAAAAGTATTTTGGTGGGCGCTTCGGATGTTTGGGGAATATTTGAGAATATATAGAGATGGAATTAGGGTTAGGGGACTCCCGAGGGGCCCACAAGCCAGGGGACGCGGCTGAGGGCTTGTGGCCTCATTGGGAGTCTTCTGGCCCTCTCTCCAAGTCTTATGGGTGTCTTCTGTTCCAAGAAAAATTATTGTAAATTTTTATTCTGTTTGGACTTCGTTTGATATTCCTTTTCTGTAAAAGTCAAAAACAAGGAAAAAAACAGAAACTGGCACTAGGCTCTAGATTAATAGGTTAGTCCCAAAAATAATACAAAATAGCATATTAATGCATATAAAGCAACCAAAACAGATAATATAATAGCATGGAACAATAAAAATTATAGATATGCTGGAGACGTATCAAGTATCCCCAAGCTTAATTCATGCTCATCATCGAGTAGGTAAATGATAAAAATTGAATTTTTAATGTGGAATGCTACCTAACATATTTATCAATGCAATCTTCTTTATTGTGGCAAGAATATTCAGATCCATAAGATTCAAAACAAAAGTTTAATATTGACATAAAAACAATAATAATTCAAGCATACTAATAAAGTAATCATGTCTTCTCAAAATAACATGGCCAAAGAAAGTTATCCCTACAAAATCATATAGTCTGGTTATGCTACATCTTCATCACACAAAGTATTTCATCATGCACAACCCCGGTGTTAGTTAAGCAATTGTTTCATACTTTTAGTGTTCTCAAACTTTTTCAACTTTCACGCAATACATGAGCGTGAGCCATGGATATAGCACTATAGGTGGAATTGAAAGCACAAGTGCTCCCTAGGTGGTTTTGATAATTGATGACAACATATCTCTTGTTGGACTAACACTTCTATCTAGCATATTTCAGATAAGTTCAACAATGGAGTGGCATTGACTAAAGGTTGTGGGAACTCCTTCAAGATGCTAAAGACAAGGGATTGGCTAAAGCTTCAAGCTCAAGACTCTTTACTTTTACATTTTAGTGATCCAAGATCACATTGAGTCTTTAGGAAAAGCCAATACTATTAAGGAGGGATGAGGTGTCGCTTAATGAGCCTCTTGCTTCATATCCTTAGTGATATGCTCCAAAACCCTCAACTACTTTCCCACTTCCACATATGACCTAAACCCTAAGCCAAACTCGGTCCTACCGATTCTTCCTATCCGGCGCCACCGAGTTTCACTTGTCATAAGCCACTGCCAAACCCTAATCAGTTCGTTCTCACCGATGGGATCTCGGTCTCACCGAGATGGGCTTGCAAACTCTCTGTTACCCATTGCAATATTCTTGGTCCCACCGAGATATGCAATTGGTCCCACCTAGTTTGCTTGACCAAATCTCAGTTTCACTTATTACCCAAATCGGTCCCACCGAGTTTGAGTAATCGGTCAAACCGAGTTTTGGATTTACCCTAACCCTAGCACATCGGTCCCACCGAGTTGATCCAGTCGGTCCCACCGAAATCACTACGGTCACTAGGTTTAGTTTATTGATTCGGTCCCACCGAGATTGGAAAACTGTGTAACGGTTGGATTTTGTGTGGAGGCTATATATACCCCTCCACCTCTTTCTCATTCAGTGAGAGAGCCATCAGAACACACACACCATTCCAACTCATTTGTTCTGAGAGAGAACCACCTACTCATGTGCTGAGACCAAGACATTCCATTCCTACCATATGAATCTTGATCTCTAGCCTTCCCAAGTTGCTTTCCACTCAAATCTTCTTTCCATCAAATCCAAATCCTATGAGAGAGAGAGTTGAGTGTTGGGGAGACTATCATTTGAAGCACAAGAGCAAGGAGTTCATTACCTACACACCATTTGTTACTTCTTGGAGAGTGGTGTCTCCTAGATTGGCTAGGTGTCACTTGGGAGCCTTCGACAAGATTGTGGAGTTGAACCAAGGAGTTTGTAAGGGCAAGGAGATCGCCTACTTCGTGAAGATCTACCGCTAGTGAGGCAAGTCCTTCGTGGGCGATGGCCATGGTGGGATAGACAAGGTTGCTTCTTCGTGGACCCTTTGTGGGTGGTTGCTTCTTCGTGGACCCTTCGTGGGTGGAGCCCTGTGTGGACTCGCGCAACCGTTGCCCTTGGGTGGAGCCCTGTGTGGACTCGCGCAACCGTTACCCTTCGTGGGTTGAAGTCTCCATCAATGTGGATGTAGGATAGCACCACCTATCCGAACCACGGGAAAAACATCCGTGTCTCCAATTGCGTTTGGTCTCTCCAAACCCTTTCCTTTACATTCTTGCAAGTTGCATGCTTTACATTCCGCTGCTCATATACTCTTTGCATGCTTGCTTGATATGTATTGTGTGTGTTGAGATTGTGCCTAAACCCCACTTAAACCGGAAAAACTTAAAAATGGCAACTTTAGCACTAAGTGTCTAATCACCCCCCCTTTTAGACACATCTACTTCTAGATCCTACAAGTGGTATCAGAGCTTTGGTCTCCATTGCCTTGGTTTAATCACCATTGGAGGAAGATGGATGTGTCTACTCTAGGGAGTCTTAGACATAGAGTGCCTATTCTTGATGGAAAGTATTTTCATGAGTGGAAAAATGAGATGCTTGTAATATTCAATCAATATCATTTGAACAAGTATATTGCTAGCCTTTGTGCACCCCATATTGATCCCTTGCATCCTACCCTAGATGAAGATATTGACATGATTCGCAATCTTAGAACTATTGAGCTCGTCATTAGAGGATTGCCCAAAGACTTGATTGCTAGTTTGCCTACTCAAAATTGCGCCTATACTATATGGAAATTTCTTGAGGAACGGTTTCCCAATCACTCCTTGAAAACTTTGGATGAAATTCTCCATAAATCTATTGCCTTAAGTAAGATGAACTCTAGTGATCCTAGTTTTGGTAAATGTCTTCTTGAACTTGCCAATCTTAAGCATGCTAAAGGAGATGTTGGAATCATTAATGATATCATACTCAAAGCTATAAGAATTCATAAAAGTAACCACTTTGATCATTTATCTAATGAATTACCCTCTCTAGGAAATGATGAGTCACAAGATCATGATGAACATGAATATTATGATGATGATAGTGACTCCGATCTTGATAATGCAATGAGACATTTTGGTCTTATGGCAAATCTTCGGGGATATGAATCAGGAGGAAAGGAATGGGTCCTTGATAGTGGATGCACTGATCATATGACCGGAGATGAAGAGATGTTCCGTGAACTTGCTGAAAACAACGGCCCTCGAAAATATGTCACCTTTGGTGATAATTCAAAGGGTAAAGTGGTTGGCCTTGGTAAGGTGGCCATCTCACATGATAGTTCCATTCAAAATGTCATGCTCGTTGAATCTCTTGGCTACAACTTACTTTCAGTATCTAGACTTGCTGATTTCGGTTTGAATGTCCTATTTACTGAGGTAGATTGCCAAGTATTTCGTCGAGACAATCATAAAATGGTCTTTACGGGTATGCGTAGAGGTGATCTTTACATTGTCGATTTCTCTAAAAAGGCACAACCTAAAACTTGCTTTGTTGCTAAATCCTCAAAAGGCTGGTTGTGGCATAGACGACTAGGTCACGTTGGCATGAGAAACCTTGACAAGCTTATTAAAGGAAATCATATCCTTGGAGTTAACGATGTCATATTTGATAAGGATAGACTTTGCAGTGCTTGTCAAGCAGGTAAACAGGTTGGATGAAGACATCCCGTGAAGAACATCATGACCACAAGGAGGCCACTCGAGCTGCTTCACATGGATCTTTTTGGTCCCAATGCCTACAAGAGTCTCGGTGGAAATTCTTTTGGTCTAGTTATAGTTGTTGATTTTTCAAGATTTACGTGGGTGTTCTTTCTTAATGACAAATCGCAGGTCCAGAAGATCTTCAGAAACTTCGCTAGGAAAGCCCAAAATCAGTTTGATGTGAAGATCAAGAAGGTTCGGAGTGACAACGGAACGGAGTTCAAGAACGCAAATGTGGACACCTTTCTTGACGAAGAAGGGATTTCACACGAGTTCTCGGCTACATACACACCTCAACAAAATGGAGTTTTTGAGAGGAAGAACCGGACGCTCATCAAAATGGCAAGAACAATGCTTGATGAATACAAGACGCCAAAGCACTTTTGGGCAGAAGCGGTTGAGACAGCTTGTCACGCAACAAATCGCTTATATCTTCACAAGTTACTAGGCAAGACGGCATACGAGCTCCTCACCGGTAACAAGCCTCAAGTTGGATACTTTCGAGTATTCGGCTCAAAGTGCTACATTCTTGATAAGCATCGTCGTTCAAAGTTTGCTCCTAAATCTCATGAAGGTTTTCTACTTGGTTATGGCTCAAACTCTCACACTTACCGTGTCTACAACAATTTTACCCGAAAGGTTGAAGAGACGGTAGATGTGAAGTTTGATGAATCTAATGGCTCGCAAGTAGAGCAATTGCCAATTGATGTAGGAGACAAAGACCCTTCAGAAGCAATTCAAGATTTGTCCATTGGCAAAATTCGTCCAACGGATGTGAAGGAGAGTACTTCATCCGTCCAAGTGGAATCTTCTACTTCACAACAAGGTGAACCAAGAATCGACACGGAAGCATCCACAAGTGGGACACACCAAGATGAAGAAAACGAGGAAGTACGTCAAGATGAACATCAACAACCTCCTTCTCCACCACGACAAGAGAACGACGACGTCAACAATGAAGAAGGCCAAGAAGAAGAACAAGATGAAGAAGATGTTCAATGAAGACCCAAGCAAAAGCTCTCACGAGTTCGAGCAAGAATTGCCAAAGATCATCCCGTCGAGCAAATCCTCAATGATATACAAACCGGGAGAATCACTTGCTCAAAAACTCGTTTAACTAACTTTTGTGAAAACTATTCATTCATCTCTAGCATTGAACCAATGAAGGTTGAAGAAGCATTGGAAGATCCGGATTGGATAAACGCTATGCATGAAGAGCTACATAACTTTGAGAGAAACCAAGTTTGGACATTGGTTGAGAAGCCCGACAACAACCACAACATCATTGGTACCAAATGGGTGTTTCGCAACAAGCAAGATGAAGATGGACAAGTGGTCCGCAACAAAGCACGTCTCGTCGCCCAAGGATACACACAAGTCGAAGGTATGGACTATGGTGAGACGTATGCTCCCGTTGCTAGACTTGAGTCCATTCGCATCTTACTTGCCTATGCTAGTCACCATAATATCACCTTGTACCAAATGGACATTAAAAGTGCTTTTCTAAATGGAGAAATAGAGGAGGAAGTTTATGTCAAACAACCTCTCGGCTTTGTCAATCCTAAGAAACCAAATCATGTTTACAAACTTCACAAAGCTCTTTATGGTCTTAGACAAGCTCCTAGAGCATGGTATAAATGCTTGACCAAGTTCCTTACTACAAGTGGTTTTGAAATTGGTAAAATTGATTCTACTCTCTTTACTAAAAGGGTTAATGGAGAACTATTTGTATGCCAAATTTATGTTGATGACATCATATTTGGTTCAACTAACCCTCTCTTTAGTGAAAAGTTTGGAAAGCTAATGTCAGAGAAGTTTGAGATGTCTATGATGAGTGAACTCAAATTCTTTCTCGGGTTGCAAATCAAGCAAACTAAGGAAGGTACATTTGTCTCTCAAACAAAGTACGCCAAGGACTTATTCAAGAAGTTCAATATGCAAGAATGCAAAGGTATGTCTACACCCATGCCTACTAGTGGACATAATGATTTGACCAAAGATGGTGAACCTGTTGATCAAAAGGTTTATCGCTCTATGATTGGTTCATTGTTATACCTATGTGCTTTGCGTCCCGATATTATGCTAAGTGTGTGCAAGTGTGCACGATATCAAGCTGGTCCTAAAGATTGTCATCTTAAGGCTGTGAAAAGGATAGTGAGATATTTAATCCATACACCAAATTTTGGCATTTGGTATCCTAAGAGGTCTTCTTTTGATCTTGTTGGCTATTCCGACTCAGATTATGCCGGAGACAAGGTTGATAGAAAGTCCACTTCGGGTACTTGTCAATTTCTTTGTAGATCTCTTGTGTCTTGGTCTTCCAAGAAACAAAACTCGGTATCCTTATCCACCGCCGAAGCGGAATACATTGCCGCTGGTTCATGTTGTGCTCAATTACTTTGGATGACCCAAACTCTTAAAGATTATGGGATTTATGTGAAACATGTTCCATTGCTTCGTGACAATGAAAGTGCTATCAAAATTGGTCATAATCCTGTACAACATTCTCGAACTAAGCATATTGAAGTTCGTCATCATTTCATTCGAGATCATGTTGCTAAGGGTGACATCAATCTTAAGCATGTTCGCACCGATAAGCAATTAGCGGATATATTCACTAAACCACTTGATGAGAAAGTGTTTTGTAGGTTGAGAGGAGAATTGAACATCATTGATGCTTCAAACTTGGAGTAGAAACTCCATTGGATACATGCAAGACATGAGCTTATAACTAATCCATGATGTATCTCTTATGATAACTATCTTATGTCTTGGATATATTTGCACCTTGCATGTTGTCTAACCCATGTAGGTGCTTGGTTGAATCTAATTCCATGAGATTGCGACTCACTCACATCTTGAGCAATCTCTACAAGACCAAGACTCTACACAATAGTGGTTGAAGACAAGGAAGCACAAAACCATTCAAACATATCCTTTGACAAATTCTATGTTAAGCTTCATGATTGTCATTTTTGGATACACAAGTGCTCTTCCTTGCAAGAACTAACCCATGTAGGTAGATGAACTCAAACTCCAAGTGGTGCTCCCAACTCTTGATGAACTACATCAACCCTGAGCACCCACACAAGTTCAACTACATGAGCAAGAACCACATCACTATCCAAGGTATGTTATTCCATCCTAGAGAAGCTTTACTCCAAGACATGAGTCAAAGCAACTCAACAAGATGTGAATACATCAAGATGCTTAAACGAAAAATGGTAACCCCATTTTGAGCTTAAACGATGAGTATGACCTATGATCAAGTGTCCTCACTTGACTCCTAAGTCAATATACTCTAACATAGGTAACTATGTCACCGCCCAATTCTAGATGAAGTTCTCTTGTGTTCTTTTATGAGTTATTGCATTTTTCCCTTGCATATTTGTTTCCTTCCTTTCTCAAAAAAAACTTCATCTAGAAACTTTCACTCCTTTTCTTTTTGTTCTTGTTCTGCATATTTCTGCATCAAATTCCTTGCAAATCCTTGTGAGATCTTACTTGACTAGTGAGCTGAGGTGACAAGTGTTTTTCTCTGTGTAAACTCGGTTCTACCGACTTGCAAATTTCGGTCCAACCGAATCTTTTCGGTACCACCGAAATATGCCACTCGGTGCCACCGACTTTGCAATCAGAAAAACAATTTACCACTTGTTCTACATTTCTTCTGATCCAGCTCCACTCAATGAATCTTGTCCTCCACAAGCATCACAATTTTATCCTCTGCTTTGTGCTGAATCTCAAGGACCAAACCTATTCGACGGATTCCAGGAAAAACCTTCTTGGAAATTGATGTCAAAGGGGGAGAGAGAGATCACATCAAGGGACAGAAACAGTCTCAAGGACCAAACCTACAAGAGAGAAAGTATTAAGGGGGAGAGAGAGACCTCAAGGGGGAGAGAAAATACTCAAGGATCCCAGATGCTTGATGTTCAAGAGGAGAGATGCCACATGTGTTCATATAAACTCATTTGAATTAAGTTCTATTCATATCCTTCTGCTCTGATTTTCTGTTTCCTATCTTCTCCCAATATCCCATGTAAGATTCAGGGGGAGCAAGACACCTAAGGGAAAAGAAATCAGCCAAATTCATTGCATATTTTTATTCTTGGGGACATGTTGAATCCAATGTGGTACCTTGTACTCACTCTCTACATGTCATCCCAGTCTTGGCATTCTTGTGGTTTCTTTTGTTTGCTTTGGCTAGTGGACGTACCTGTGTTATCTAACCTTGTTTGTGCAGGTTCATTCCATCCTAAGCCAACTCGAGACCACAAGGTAAGTATATGCATCAAAATCATGAGTATGAGGAATTCTTGCTTATGTACATACTGTTTGCAAGAAGGACTCATGAGCATGAAGGTATTTTCCTTAATAATCTTTTGCTCTGATGCATATGGCCCAGATACATGTAACACATTGCCTACTCTATCATGATCATGCTCTCACATGCCTCTATATTTCATATTTACATGAGTGCATACATGTAGGGGGAGCCTATGCTTGCTACATGTTCTTCCAAAGCTTTACTTGCTGTTCTTTATATCTTTATCTAAAGCTTTGATGTATGTTGCCATCAATTACCAAAAAGGGGGAGATTGAAAGCACAAGTGCTCCCTAGGTGGTTTTGATAATTGATGACAACATATCTCTTCTTGGACTAACACTTCTATCTAGCATATTTCAGATAAGTTCAACAATGGAGTGGCATTGACTAAAGGTTGTGGGAACCCCCTCAAGATGCTAAGGACAAGGGATTGGCTAAAGCTTCAAGCTCAAGACTCTTCACTTTTACATTTTGGTGATCCAAGATCACATTGAGTCCATAGGAAAAGCCAATACTATTAAGGAGGGATGAGGTGTTGCTTAATGAGCCTCTTGCTTCATGTGCTTAATGATATGCTCCAAAATCCTCAACTACTTTCCCACTTCCACATATGACCTTAACCCTAAGCCAAACTCGGTCCTACCGATTCTTCCTATCCGGCGCCACCGAGTTTCACTTGTTCATAAGCCACTGCCAAACCCTAATCAGTTCGGTCTCACCGAGATGGGCTTGCAAACTCTCTGTTACCCATTGCAATATTCTCGGTCCCACCAAGATATGCAATCGGTCCCACCGAGTTTTCTTGACCAAAATCTCAGTTTCACTTATTACCCAAATCGGTCCCACCGAGTTTGAGTAATCGGTCAAACCGAGTTTTGGATTTACCCTAACCCTAGCACATCGGTCCCACCGAGTTGATCCAGTCGGTCCCACCGAAATCACTAACGGTCACTAGGTTTACATTTTCGGTCCGACCGAGTTTATTGATTCGGTCCCACCGAGATTGGAAAACTGTGTAACGGTTGGATTTTGTGTGGAGGCTATATATACCCCTCCACCTCTTTCTCATTCAGTGAGAGAGCCATCAGAACACACACACCATTCCAACTCATTTGTTCTGAGAGAGAACCACCTACTCATGTGCTGAGACCAAGACATTCCATTCCTACCATATGAATCTTGATCTCTAGCCTTCCCAAGTTGCTTTCCACTCAAATCTTCTTTCCATCAAATCCAAATCCTATGAGAGAGAGAGTTGAGTGTTGGGGAGACTATCATTTGAAGCACAAGAGCAAGGAGTTCATTACCTACACACCATTTGTTACTTCTTGGAGAGTGGTGTCTCCTAGATTGGCTAGGTGTCACTTGGGAGCCTTCGACAAGATTGTGGAGTTGAACCAAGGAGTTTGTAAGGGCAAGGAGATCGCCTACTTCGTGAAGATCTACCGCTAGTGAGGCAAGTCCTTCGTGGGCGATGGCCATGGTGGGATAGACAAGGTTGCTTCTTCGTGGACCCTTTGTGGGTGGTTGCTTCTTCGTGGACCCTTCGTGGGTGGAGCCCTGTGTGGACTCGCGCAACCGTTGCCCTTGGGTGGAGCCCTGTGTGGACTCGCGCAACCGTTACCCTTCGTGGGTTGAAGTCTCCATCAATGTGGATGTAGGATAGCACCACCTATCCGAACCACGGGAAAAACATCCGTGTCTCCAATTGCGTTTGTCCCACCGAGATTGGAAAACTGTGTAACGGTTGGATTTTGTGTGGAGGCTATATATACCCCTCCACCTCTTTCTCATTCAGTGAGAGAGCCATCAGAACACACACACCATTCCAACTCATTTGTTCTGAGAGAGAACCACCTACTCATGTGCTGAGACCAAGACATTCCATTCCTACCATATGAATCTTGATCTCTAGCCTTCCCAAGTTGCTTTCCACTCAAATCTTCTTTCCATCAAATCCAAATCCTATGAGAGAGAGAGTTGAGTGTTGGGGAGACTATCATTTGAAGCACAAGAGCAAGGAGTTCATTACCTACACACCATTTGTTACTTCTTGGAGAGTGGTGTCTCCTAGATTGGCTAGGTGTCACTTGGGAGCCTTCGACAAGATTGTGGAGTTGAACCAAGGAGTTTGTAAGGGCAAGGAGATCGCCTACTTCGTGAAGATCTACCGCTAGTGAGGCAAGTCCTTCGTGGGCGATGGCCATGGTGGGATAGACAAGGTTGCTTCTTCGTGGACCCTTTGTGGGTGGTTGCTTCTTCGTGGACCCTTCGTGGGTGGAGCCCTGTGTGGACTCGCGCAACCGTTGCCCTTGGGTGGAGCCCTGTGTGGACTCGCGCAACCGTTACCCTTCGTGGGTTGAAGTCTCCATCAATGTGGATGTAGGATAGCACCACCTATCCGAACCACGGGAAAAACATCCGTGTCTCCAATTGCGTTTGATCTCTCCAAACCCTTTCCTTTACATTCTTGCAAGTTGCATGCTTTACATTCCGCTGCTCATATACTCTTTGCATGCTTGCTTGATATGTATTGTGTGTGTTGAAATTGTGCCTAAACCCCACTTAAACCGGAAAAACTTAAAAATGGCAACTTTAGCACTAAGTGTCTAATCACCCCCCCTTTTAGACACATCTACTTCTAGATCCTACAGGAATAGAATATGGTGGTTGTGGAGAAGACAAAAAGAAGGAGAAAGCCTCACATCAACTAGGAAAATTAATGGACTATGGAGATGCCCATCAATTGATATCAATGCAAGTGAGTAGGGATTGCCATGCAACGGATGCACTAGAGCTATAAGTGTATGAAAGCTCAAAAAGAAACTAAGTGGGTGTGCATCCAACTTGCCTGCTCATGAAGACCTAGGGAAATTTGAGGAAGCCCATGATTGGAATATACTCCCTCCGTTCCGAATTACTTGTCTTAGATTTGTCTAGATACGGAGGTATCTAGCACTAAAATAAGTCTAGATACATCCGTATCTAGACAAATCCAAGACAAGTAATTCGGAACGGAGGGAGTACAAGCCAAGTTCTATAATGAAAAATTCCCACTAGTATATGAAAGTAACAAAATAGGAGACTCTCTATCATGAAGAACATGGTGCTATTTCAAAGCACACGTGTGGAAAAAGGATAGTAACATTGTCCCTTCTCTCTTTCTCTCTCATTTTTTCTTTGTTTGGGATTCTTTGGCCTATTTTTTATTTGGGCTTCTTTGACCTCTTTTATTATCTTTAAAGTCCGGTGACTCATCCCAACTTGTTAGGGAATCATATATTCCATCATCCTTTCCTCACAAGGGACAATGCTCTAATAATGATGATCGTCACACTTTTATTTACTTACAACTCAAGAATTACAACTCGATACTAGAACAAAATATGACTCTATATGAATTCCTCCAGCAGTATACTGGGATGTGCAATGAACAAGAGTGACATGTATAAAAGACTATGAAAGGTGGCCAAGCCACAAATACTATGCCAACTACATGATCATGCAAAGCAATATGCCAATGACGATATGTGTTATAATAAAACGGAATGGTGGAAGTTGAATGGCAATATATCTCGGAATGGCTATGGAAATTCCATAATAGGTAGGTATGGTGGCTGTTTTGTGGAAGGGTAAATGGTGGGTTTAATGCACCGGTGAAAGTTGCGAGGTACTAGAGAGGCTAGCAATGGTGGAAGGGTGAGAGTGCGTATAATCCATGGACTCAACATTAGTCATAAATAACTCACATACTTATTGCAAAAGTTTATTAGCAATCAAAATGAAGTACTAATACACATGCTCCTAGGGGAGAGGTTGGTCGGAGTTAACCATCGCGCGCTCCTGACCTCCACACAAATGATGACAATCAAGAAAATAAATCATGCTCCGACTTCATCACATAATGGTTCACCATACGCGCATGCTACAGGAATCACAATCTTTAACACAAGTGTTTTTACCAATCAACAATTACTCATTAGCATGACTCTAATATCACCATCTTTATATCTCAAAACAAATGCAAAGAATCAGACTTCTCATATATTCAACGCTCTTATATGAAAGTTTTTATTATATCCCTCTTGGATGCCCATCATACTAGGACTAAATTCATAACCTAAGAAAATTACCATGATGTTTAAAGACTCTCAAAAAAATATAAGTGAAGCATGAGAGTTCAACAATTTCTATAAAATAAAGCCACCGCCATGCTCTAAAAAGATATAAGTGAAGCACTAGAGCAAACTGCCTAGCTCAAAAGATATAAGTGAAGCATATAGAGTATTCTAATAAATTCACGATTAAAGCGTGTCCCTCTCAGAAGGTGTTTACATCAAGGATGAATGTGGAAAACTAAAAAGCAAAGACTCATATCATACAAGACGCTCCAAGCAAAACACATATCATGTGGTGAATAAAAATATATCCTCAAGTAAATTTACCAATGGATTGAAGACGAAAAAGGGATGCCATCCGGGGCATCCCCAAGCTTAGATGCTTGGTTATCCTTGAATATTACCTTGGGGTGCCTTGGGCATCCACAAGCTTAGGCTCTTTCCACTCCTTATTCCATAGTCCATCAAATCTTTACCCAAAACTTGAAAACTTCACAACACAAAACTTAATAGAAAACTTGTAAGATCCAATAGTATAATAAAGCAAATCACCACTTTAGGTACTATTTTGAACTCATTCTATATTTGTATTGGTGTTATATATACTATATTCCAACTTCTCCATGGTTCAAACCCCCCGATACTACCCATAGATTCATCAAAATAAGCAAATAACACATAGAAAATAGAATCTGTAAAAAACAGAACATTCTATAGTAATCTGGAAACTTTGTATACTTTTGCAACTCCAAAAATTCTGAAAAATAGGAAAATCTAAGAAATTTGTATACAAATCTTGTGTAAAACATTAAATAATTTATCATGTTCTAGCAGCTCAGATCAATTCTGTTATTGGGCGCAAAAGTTTCTGTTTTTCAGCAAAATCAAATCAACTATCACCATGACCATCCCAAAGGTCTTACTTGGCACAAACACTAATTAAAAACACCAAAACACAATTACTACAAAAGTAATAATGTGTATTTCCTCAAGAACAGTAGCAAAAACAAAAAAACACGAAATAAAATTGGGTTGCCTCCCAACAAGCGCTATTGTTTAAAGCCCCTAGTTAGGAATTGATAATTTTAATGATGCCCACATGAAAGACAAAAAAGATGAAGCACAAAGAGAGCATCATATAGCATGTGAAAAACAAGTTTAAGTCTAACATACTTCCTATGCATAGGCATTTTATAGGGAAAAGATTTATCAAGACAAGCAAAAACAAGCATATGCAAGGAAGTAGAAAGAAACAATAGCAATCTCAACATAACGAGAGGTTATTTAGTAACATGAAAATTTCTACAACCATATTTTCCTCTCTCATAATAATTACATGTGGGATCATATTTAGATTCAACAATATAACTATCACATAAAATATTCTCTTCATGATCCACATGCATGCAAAGTTGACACTCTTCCAAAATAGTGAGATTATCATCAAATAAAATCATGACCTCTCCAAGCCCACTTTTATCAAAAAAATCATAAGATTGATCGTACTCCAAAGTAGTGGGATCATTATTACCTAGAGGTGAAACTCTTCTAAATCCACTTTCAATACTATCGCAAACATATTCATCATGAGGCTTAAATAAAAGTTCAAGATCATAAGAAGCATTATCACCCCAATCATGATCATTGCAACAAGTAGTGGACATAGCGAAATTAGCATCCCCAAGCTTAGGGTTTTGCATATTATTATCACAATTGACATTCATAGAATTTATAATAACATCATTGCAATCATGCTTTTCATTCAAGGAGCTATCAAGTGTGGGTGCAATAGCAATAATTTCATGTTTAACATAAGGAACTACAGAAAGTTCATCTCCATAAGTACAATTAATATTGGCATCATGGCCATAAGAATAGGAAGCATCATGTTCATCAAGGGGGGATATTTCAATCAAATCAACGGAATCATCTATAGATTCATGCAAATCATTATCTTCTTCCAAAGTAGCGGACATTCTATCAATAAATTATTTAACATAGGCATTAGAAGCATAGTTTTCATAGCTATATTTAAGTATGTCAAAATTTTCAGATTTGTAGAGAGTAATATCATACTTTTAAATCAAAGAAGCAACCACTACAATATAAGACACATCCGTGACATTTTGGGCCGAACGAAATTTTTCTGTCATGCTTATGACACTTCTATGACGATAATTGTGACAAAACCCGGTATCATCATAGATGTGGTGGGCTCCTACTTCTATGACAGAAAATCATGATAGAAAATGGGCTTTTCATCTTCGGCAAGCCGGAGACGCAGCTGCATGACATTCTTTGGGCCGTCCATGAGGGAAAAAACCGTTGTAGAA
Organism: Triticum urartu; assembly: GCF_003073215.2. Lineage (NCBI taxonomy): Eukaryota > Viridiplantae > Streptophyta > Magnoliopsida > Poales > Poaceae > Triticum > Triticum urartu. The sequence goes on along the minus strand of NC_053028.1, from coordinate 435,979,627 downwards.
GTGAGGGCGAGGAAAATATCGGGGAGTTCCCTGTTACAGTGGGTGGTCGGGGCCGAGCGATGCACGAAGGTTTGCGTGTTTCTCTCATACACGAACGCGCGTGTGTGCGAGGCATTGCGCTCTAACTAAACCTGAGCGAGGCGTTCACCTACTGAACCCGAGCTATCGATCCCTGGCTGTTAACTGAACCCGATCGACCAATTCCTTCGCTACTGCTGCTAACTGAAGCCGATCGAACCTGCTGCCTCTTGATGAACAATGAGCATTGTTGGGGGGGGGTGGATGAACAGTTCCCGGTGGGGGGTTGTATGAACAGGACCCCGTGGTAGTAGAGGCTGTTGCCGCTGGATGAACAAGACCCCGATCGAGCCGGTTGGGGTGGATGGACAGGAACCCGTGGAGGGCTAGATGAACATGACCCCGTGGAGGGCTGGTTGAACAGTAGCCGGTGGAGGGCTGGATGAACAGTAGCCCGTGGAGGGGTGGATGAACAGGACCCCATGGAGAGGGCTGGTTGAACAGTAGCCGGTGGAGGAGAGGTGGATGCTGGATGAACAAGAGCCCATGGATGAACAGTCGTAGGTGGAGGTTGGAGGAGGTCGACGGTGGATGAACAATAGCCCGTGGAGGCTGGAGGAGGTCGACGTTGGAGATGAACAATAGCTCGTGGAGTCCCGTTTTGCGATACGCCACACCCCTCCCGATGAACATGACCCCTGTTTCGACCATAGCGCTCCAACACAAGTCCGTTTCCTACGTTTTGCAGTACGCCACACCCCTCCCGATCAACAGGACCCCGTTTCGACCGTAGGCAGTCGAACACAAGTCTGTTTCCTCCGTTTTGTGGTACGCCAGACCCCTCCCGATGAATAGGATCCCGTTTCGACCGTGGCTGGTCGAACACAAGGCCGTTTCCTCCGTTCTGCGGTACGTCGGGCCTCGTTTCGATCGGTTGTTCCGTCCAAGCCGGTTGGCTCCCGATGAACACGACGTTGTAGTTTCTCCATTCCAACCCAGCCGGTTGGCTGCCGATGAATAGGACGCCATCGCTGCCTCTCCATGTATATGAGCCATGGTCGTACGTATGCACGAGTAGCAATGTTAGGGATATCGCTTATCGAGAACTTATCGATCGACCCATGATAAGGGGTAAATCGGCCAGTTTATCGGCATATCGGCCCATTTATCGCCATATTGGCAGATTTATCGGCCGATTTATCTTATTGGTCTGATAGCGGTAAGCGATAAATTGGCCGATTTATCGGCATATCGGAAGATATCTTGAACAGTGGCGAGTAGGCATTCGAGACCTCGCCCGTATGTACATATGTGGCCGTATTTACTTTCTTGCACCATGGATGTACGTACGTGTACATGCTACGTGCGCGCCTCTACTATGACACGTGCCCTTCCTTACTCAGCCACGGTTCATCGATGTAGCCTGCAGACAGACAGATCGACTAGTATGTACGTACACGTTCGTGACCAGAATGACAATGCTACGTACTCTTTGACGAGGTGGGTCCCGACTGCCAGGGAGGATAAGGAGGCACTTCCTTGCGTGTGAAGATGTAGCTAGTGGGTCCTAGCAGTCAGGGGGGAAACATTTTTTTCACGAAATATGGTGGCCCGTCTGGTGGGTCCCTGTTGTCAGGTGGATGAATCATTATTTTGCATGTAATAAGGTTGCACTTCCTTGTTGCACCCGGGGACCCAGCTGTCAGTCTCTCCACGTACAGTACTCTTCCGATGGAAGTCGTTCCTTGACCACATTGACCACTCCGCGCTGAGAGCACCAAGGCGGTGGACGATGGCGAGGCCTAGGAAGGGGACAACGCGGAGCTGGGGAAGACGCGACAGTGGATGCCCACGCGGAGAGGAGTACGAGGGTTCACTAGTTCGGCTGCGGTGTGAGGCTGCCGTCACCGCAGAATAACAGGGGGTGTGGGTGACTAGAGGGATGGCCTGGCCAGCGGTGGGAGTAGTAGGGGGCGGTGACGCCTCCGCGGCAGCACAACCGACCATGGGAGGCAGGGGCACACGGCTCGACCGGTGCTTGTTTGGGTAGCTGGAGCAAGAAGACCAGAGGTTGAAGAAGCACTACGGCCGTTGGATGGACATTGTATGGTCACTGGAGCTAGAATCGTTCATATTGACTAAGTTGACAAAGCCCTCCATCCGCGTCAACTTAGTAGGCCCACAAGTCAGCCTCCCACTATGGTGGGTCCCAGTTAGCAGCGGGAGTATTCATTTTTTTGTGCGTAATAAGGAGGCACTTCCTTGCGTGTGAAGATATAGCTGGTGGGTCCGAGCTGTCATTGGGAGTATTCATTCTTTTTGGTGTAATAAGGAGGTACTTGCTTGCGTGCAGCCATGGACCATGTGGGTCCCAACTGTTAGCCTCTCCATGTACATCCCTCTTCCCATGTTGTCATTTGTTGATAACGTTGACCACACCGTGCCGAGAACACCAGCGCAATGGACGCCGGCGAGACCCAGGAAGGGAATGACTCGGAGGCGGCAAGCCACAACAGTGGAGGGATGAGGGTGAGTAGAGGGATGGCTTGGCCAGCGGTGGGAGTATTAGGGGTCGGTGAGGCCTGCGCGGTAGCATAGCCGGCCATGCGAGGCGGGAGCAGGCGGTCCCGCCGGCGCTGGATTTGGCGGTTGGAGCAAGAAGATCAGAGATTGAAGAAAGACGACGGACGTTGGATTGACATCCAATGGTTACGTTTGCTAGAATCATTTGTTGACGTATATAATAAGTAAAAAAAATCTTGCATACGCGTCAACTTAATAGGCCCACAAGTCAGACCATTACCTATTTTTTAATAATTTATAGCTTGTTGCAAATTCTTATGCAATTTCTTGCAGTCCGTTTTTTGTTGCCCAGGGCCAGGGTTAAAAATTTAAATGAAATATCGCATATTTTAGTGGGTTCCAAACTATTTTTAATACCGAAATGTTGAGCTAGATTTAAAGTACTTTGAAGATATATTTAAATTAGGTTAAAGCCCAGTGAAATTGGAATATGAAAATGTCAAATTTTTTAGAAATTATAAAGTAATTGCCAATCTGTCATCTGTTTTTTATATTTATAGCCCATTTCATATTACTTTCAAGATTTAGAGGCATCTCGAAAGAGTTGCAACCCATGAGGTCCTAGAAAAATAAGTAGGCCTGGATTGGGTATTCTTCAAAAAAAAACTCGGCTCATTTTCACAAAGAAAAAATAGCCGGGCTGGTCATGTGGTAAACATAAAATATAAGCCTGTGCTACATGGGCCACAACCCAGTTGAAACCCTGCTCCGTCTCAACAATAACAAAAAAATACTGCTCAAGCAGCTACGTCCCAGGTGTCATGCGATCTTGCGCTGTTCTCTTGTCTATTGACTATATACACTGACCATGTCGTGGGTCCCAGATGTTAGGAAACCACTAGGAGGAAGCATTTTCTTTTTTCATACACTGACAATGGAGTATATATAACAAAAAATAAGGAACTTCCTTGCGTACGGCCATGGAAATGGTGGCCCCCTACTGTCATCCTCTCCACGTATAGTCCTCTCCCGATTCCTCTTGTTTGTTGACCATGTTCATCCTCTCCACGCACAACCTTCTGAAGGCGTCTTCATCTCGCAATGTGGTCAATAAACAGGATATTCGCTTTAGAGCCATGGGAAAGCATGAACATAACCTTCTGTCCTATTTTCCAAGATGGACGGGCCTTTATTATTTGAGACTACCCATGAATAAGTATCTTTTCACCTCCAAGGGGAATGGAGTAGGCCGACATAAACATCATGTTGTGACCAAGCGCAAGTCTGACCCGACCATGGTCAGGCATCTGTATAGGAACAATAGAACCGGGCAGTTTCTGTTTCAAGAAGATCACAACTGTAAAACTATGTATAAGCAAGAGTTTATGAACAACATATATAATAGAAAACAGCTCGTACCATAAGTTTCTCGACACAGTTGGACCTGTTCAATGACTACAGCAGTGGCACACATATCCCACGTGGCCTTCCACCATTGAAACGCCCCACAAGGACCTGAAGACCATCAATAAAGTGTAGGAACTTGTGGATGTCATCCCAGTCAACTTCAGTGCCATCAGTAACAGTCAAGTTCTTATAGAATAACAAACGAGTAGCCTGCTTAACTTTGAAAAAACCTACACGTGCTACCAATTATAAGAAATACTAGTTAGAAGTAGCATCTTCGTGAGAGATTCCTTGCTACTTCTAAAGTTAAATTGTGATTAGTTAGACATAATAGGTGGATTAAGAAGTAATCGAGGCAACAAGCAAGAACCAGATACAAAACTAACATGGATGAACAATTGGAATGACGTCCGGGTGGAAGATCACAGTGAAGATGAGACCAGGTTCTGCTATTTCCATCAACATTCGTGCGCCAACTTTTAGTCTGTAAGTCTTGAGAAAGTTTATCCAAGTTCGGCCATAAAAAAGCAGTGATCTTCTTGGTTCATGAACCCAACTCGGAACTTATATCCATGGCTTGTCTTCAATGTGACCATTAAATTGATGTATTCAGTTATGGCAAGGCCAAGCATCTTGAGTACATGTGTTCTGGCAGAGCAAGGAATGCACTGCAGGAAAAATAATATGAGAACACAATGTATTCCCTATCCAAATCTAGAAATAATTTCCTCCTTCATGTCAGTGTTGACCATGGTACTAGAACCTTTTATCCAAATATAGCAATCCAAATTTCCAAACTAGTCGACAACATGTTGAAAAAAACCCACCCTCCCGGATAGAAAAGAGGATTCTAGGAACATACTGGGCGCGTTTTAAAATCCTGTGTTAGGATGAGAAGGAACAAGTGTGGCGTCTCGCCGAGAGCGTAGAAACCTGTAGGGTCCTCGCACTTTGGGCACTGTAAATGAAACACATTAGATTCAGTAGGAAGAAAAATGCATCAACGGCGGCGGCTGTCATCCTAGGATTACCCGCGACCAAGGGACTTGGATTTATCGGGGATGGATGAAGAATTTGTACCTGGTTCTCCATGAGAAAACCCTATGCAATCGCAGAGGGGGTTTTCTCTGAACAAGCAGATGAGGGAGAAGGGGATTCAGGCCTAGTGAAATATTGCTGCTTCGTCCATCCAGCTTACTGCTAAAGCTGGAAAGGTGGGGGGTTTTGTGATTTGACGGCTCATTGCGCATTACCGCGGCGCTACGACCGGGGTGAGTCTACCGTGCAGTTGTGCACTCTAATTTGGTGCATGGCATGTGGACCCCGTTGCCGGATACCCCACATATCAGCGAAAGGAAGTAGAAAGGCATGAGTAACTAGTTACACATAAATATATTTTTGACAGAGAGATACTCCCTCTATAAAGAAATATAAAAATCTTTTATATCACAACTTTATACATAAGAAAAATCAAGGGGAATATATATAACATAATTATAAAACACAGAGTTGGTGATGATGGTGTGCCTGCCATCCTGCAATATAGGCCGTCCGATTTATATCTGATAGATAGGAAGGAAACTATGGCAATTTTGCAAAAAGGTACCCACACACCTCTCGACATTTGCAAATAAGGCCTTCCCTCTTTCATCCTTTTCTCTCACACGATAAACTACTCATACAAATGCATCTTGATGTTACGTGCAACGCACGGGCATCTTGCTAGTATAACATAATATGGGGGTTAAGCTGATAATATAATACTCAGACAAGCTCACGGTTCTGGACTTTGGGCCACAGGCCGGTGGGCCTGCATGTTTGGGGGCCCATGTATTCTACCTCAGCGCTTTTCATATTGCAAGCGATCGGTACGGCGCTGGTTTTAGATGCTGTCGCAAGGAGAATATACAAAATTGAATAAAGCACGACAGTTGTTAGAATGAAATCGAACGACAGTTCCTAACCAGCAATGAGAGTTGCAATTCTATCAATGACATACTACGTGATAAATAATACTGTCGTACTACTTATACACACATGACACTTGTTTCACCATGCCAGATTATTACATCAAAATCTCTCGGAGGATAGATCAGTTCGACAGTTGCGTGCTGCTACTGAAGAATTTCGAAGTTGATTTGGACTAGCTCTCCTTGTCGAGAAAGTTCGATTTTGACATCATCCCCCACCACAAGATCTGATTTAGATTTGAACCTTGACCATTGTCGGTGTCAAAACCGGCGGATCTCGGGTAGGGGGTCCCGAATTGTGCGTCTAAGGAGGATAGTAACAGGAGGCAGGGGACACGATGTTTTACCCAGGTTCGGGCCCTCTTGATGGAGGTAAAACCCTACGTCCTGCTTGATTTATTCTTGATAATATGAGTAGTACAAGAGTTGATCTACCACGAAATCGGAGAGGCTAAACCCTAGAAGCTAGCCTATGGTATGATTGTATGTTGTCCTACGGACTAAAACCCTCCGGTTTATATAGACACCAGAGGGGGCTAGGGTTACACAAGGTCGGTTACAAAGGAGGAGATATACATATCTGTATTGCCTAGCTTGCCTTTCACGCCAAGTAGAGTCCCATCCGGACACGGGACGAAGTCTTCAATCTTGTGTCTTCATAGTCCAACAGTCCGGCTAAAGGATATAGTCCGGCTATCCGGAGACCCCCTAATCCAGGACTCCCTTAGTAGCCCCTGAACCAGGCTTCAATGACGATGAGTCCGGCGCGCAGTGTTGTCTTCTGCATTGCAAGGCGGGTTCCTCCTCCGAATACACCACATAAGAGTTTGAATACAAGGATAGTGTCCGACCCTGCAAAATAAGTTCCACATACCACCGTAGAGAGAATAATATTTCCACAAATCTAATCTGCTGACACGTTTTGGCAGCATGACATCATGCCATGGCCCGGTAATTATTCGAACTGTTTTTCTTTAACCAGCCCCGCACATAACGCGAGGCGGTTTCTTGACACGTCTTGTCAAAGCAGAGATTGTGTTCCCCTTATTACGAGATTCTCATCAATAAAGACGTGGGTAACCCAACCGCGCCATCAATTATGGCGCTTGGGGGATAAGCGAGTTTTACCAGGCTAGTGGAGGCGCATAGTTTAGTCCGCCCTTATAAAGGGATAAGATCTCACCTTTTTCTACCCACGCCTTCTTCCTCCTTGCTCATCCATTCTCGCGCACTCGAGCTCCAACGCCCAAGTCCGCATCCTCCTCCTCAACTATCTCTAAACATGTCCGGAGCGGGAGGCAAGTGGATGGCCTCCTCCGTCATGGAGGGGCACATCAAAAAGTTACGTGGAGCCGGATACTTAGCCGCGGATATCGCGCACTGGCTGCCAGCCGCGGGGCAGGTTGTCCCTACCCCGGAACCTCACGAAAGGGTGGTTTTCCTCCCCCACTTCGTCCGCGGACTGGGGTTTCCCCTCGATCCATTCGTCCATGGCCTCATGTTCTATTATGGGCTGGACTTTCATGATCTGGCCCCGAATTTCAACCTCAACATCTCGGCGTTCATTGTCGTGTGCGAGGCTTTCCTCCGCATTCGGCCCCACTTTGGCCTATGGCTGAAGACCTTCTATATCAAGACGAAGGTGGTGGGTGGCCAACAAGCGGGATGCGGCGGAGCCATGGTGGGCAAAATGCCCAACGTTATATGGCTCGAGGGCTCCTTCGTGGAGACCATAAAGGGGTGGCAATCGGGGTGGTTCTACATCACCGAGCCGCGCGACACCAACTGGGTGGCGGCCCCCCGAGTTTCGATCCAGAATCCCCACGCGGCTCACTTCTTGGAAGGAGAAGGGCATGTCCTGGGGTTCATCGGTGGAGCTGGACAGACTCCAGAAGTGTATCCGGGACATGATAAGCAAGAAACTTAAGCTTGTCAACATAGTCCAGGTCACGCTCTTCCGCCGGATCCTCCCGTGTCAACAACGGGATTTCAACTTATGGGAGTTCGACCCGGCCCGGCACCAGACTCTAAGCGAGCTCTTCGACACGACGCATAAAGACGTATGGAGGGTGCTGTTCAAGGGCGCCGAGGTCCCTCCTTCTCTTACCGAGGATTGCGGGCTAAGCACGAAGCATTCTGCAAATCCGGTAAGTTCTGTACATCTGATAGGGTGTTTATTTCCCATAGCTTAATCATGTGCGGGGTCTGAGCTCCCATGCTTTTGACAGGACTGGTTAGAGACATCGAAGCAGATCAACTGTCTGGCCCCTCTGCCCGAAGACCCTACGGACGCTCTCCTGACGGAGATGCGGACTCCGGCTCCTTATGAGGTACCGGATAAGACCAAGAAGAAGGCCAAGGGAACCCGAAAGAGTTCCCGGCGCCAGGTGGTATCGGACTCATCGTCCGATAACTCCGAGACGCACTCCTCCCATGAAAACAAGGAGAAGGAAGACGAATACTCTCCCCCTCCAGCCGGGGGAGACAAGAAGAGGAAGGCCGCCCCAACCGGGGAGGCCGAAGGATCCAAGAAGGGAAGGACTCTCCTTCCGGACTGTTCCACCACTGCTGCCGACGGCGAAGACGAGTGGCTGCTCAGGGCCAAGCCCCTAGCAAAGTCGTAAGTATTCGAATACCAGAGTAACCATAGCATACCTTTGCCGCACTACTTCTCCTAACGTCGAATATGATTATGCAGTCCGCCCCAAGCCCGCATCGATGTATCATCGTCGGACGGTTCCTTGGACTCGTCGGACATGAATAGTGATACACCTCCAACCGCCACCTCTCCTTGCCCTATGGAAAATGCCGAGGTACTGTCTCAGGGGGCACCGAGACGGGGGGAGACAGTCCCGGAGGCACCTCAAGGCGACCTTCCGGACTCCAGGAGCAAAGGGAGCAAGGCTCCCGGGGGCTCCAAGTTCGTCTCTAAGCCTAACACCGCGCCGGAACCTCCAGTGGTTCCGGACTCGGGCAGGCGGCCCCCTTCCAAAAGGGGCAAGATGCCCATGCCGGTGACCTCTATCCATCCAGAGGCACCGGACAACCTGCTGGGAGCGCTTCACGACGCTTCCATCGACGAAGAACACCGCACTATTATGAGTGCGGTGATCAAGAAGGTTCAGTCCGCCAAGAGCGGACTGACTGAAGCCTGTGCCAGCCTTCTAACAGGCTTTGAGGTAAGTATTTAAAATATAGGAAAAATATTACCGCATAGACAGTAGCCCCTGATGCTCTGTTTGGTGTTCACAAAGAAAAGCCGAATAGAGGATCAAATAAAATATGCAGGAGTCTAATATAAGTATGTCTGTATGCATATACAGGCTTCGCTGCTGACCTCTGCCGCACTGATTACGGAGGTCGCCGCACTGAAGCAGGACCTCGAGGGGTCCGAGAAAGAGCTCGGCCTTGCCAAGAGGCAGCTCGAGGGGAGCAAAGGTAAGTGATACATTGTCTATATATATAAAACAAAATGTGGTTGCGAAATGACAGGATCATTATGAATGTGCCAGGGGCCACGATCGAAGTGGCGACCCTAAAGCAAGCGCTATCCGAGGCCGAAGACAAAGCGGCCAAGGAGCGCACCGAGCGGGAAAAGAAAGAGGCACGGGTGGGCGAGGTGCAGCAAGAGCTCCAGGCTCTCGTGACGAAGCACGAGGCTTTGGAGCTTGACTCGAAGACGCGAGAGTCTGAGCTTGCCGCGGCCCTCGAGAGCGCAAAGAATGCCAAGGCTGAAGCCCAAAAGGCCCTCCAGGAGATTGAGGCGATGAGGAAGATAGCGGCGGGTAAGGCATTCAATATGCAAAGAAAGCATGTGAAAGTAAATTACTTGTTACTTACCCGAGTCTGGAGCTCTCCAGGAGCATTCACAGACTTTCCCCGCAGCGTGTCGGATGCCGCGAAGTTTTACCAGGCCGAGGAGGGAAGCTCGACGGAGAAGCTGTTCTGGTCCCAGTATACTAGGACCG